>NC_035435.2:812852-953109 GCF_002127325.2 Helianthus annuus | reverse complement strand
CTGTTTTGGAGAACATCACTCGAGAGCTTAAGGAGATTAGAGCTAAGGTTGATAAGTGCGAGTTTTGTCGAGGTAGTCACGACACGAGTGCATGTCCTTTACTAGTTGGTGAGGAGCAATGTGATTATTTAGGAGGAGGTTTTGGTAGAGGTCAGTCTAGTGGTAATAATAATAATAATAATTTTGGATCGGGTTGGCGAAATAATAATAATAATAATTTTAATAATAATAACAATTTTCGCTCAAATGGACCTCCTGGTTTTCAAATAGCTCAAAATCCAAATAGAGGTCTAGGTTCGCTTTTCAGTGGGGGCTTAAATGGGCAAGCAAAGGACGGGGGGTCAAATAATCAGGTTCAAACAGGTCAAGGTTCAAGTTTCGATTTAGGGGGTAGCATGGAAAGAATGGAGTCCATGATGAGTCAACTAATTGTTAGGGATCAAAATACCCAAAAGAAACTTAGTGAACATGATCTTATGCTTAAGAATCACCAAGCTGCGGTCCAAGACCTTTCTAGGGTTGTAAGTGATATGTCTAGGAAGTTAGATGAAAGATTACCCGGTCAGTTTGCAGCCAACACCCAGCCTAACCCGAACGCTCATGTAAAAGCCATTACCACTCGTAGTGGCAGAACCGTAGGGAACCCGAGCATAGAAGAGAGAGAGGTCGATGAGGATGGAGACCTTATAGATGAAGTGATAGAGATGGAGGCTCCCGGCAAAGTGCAAAAGAGGCTAAGCCCAGCAAGTACCGCACAGCCCGGTGAGTCTCAAAGTGAGAAGAAAGTTGAGAAAAAGCCCATAGACGTTAGGCCTTCACCCTATGTGAATCATGCGTATGTTCCGTTTCCCTCACGTCTTAAGAATCAAAAATACTCGAGGGAATACGGGCAGTTCTTAGATATCTTCAAGCAATTGAAGATTAATCTTCCGTTTATAGAGGCACTCCAGTCCATGCCAAAATATGCAAAATTCTTGAAGGACCTTCTTAAGAACAAAGAGAAATTAGGTGAGTTGTCTAATGTCCCATTGCATGGAGGGTGTTCGGCCATCGTTTCAAATAAGTTACCCGAAAAGCTTACCGATCCCGGTGTGTTCACTATTCCTTGTTTATTCGGTAGTCACACGAACACTAGAGCCTTAGCCGACCTAGGTGCTAGCATTAATTTGATGCCCTTTTCTCTCTATGAGAAGCTAGACTTAGGCGAGCTTTCACCTACTCGAATGACACTATCCTTAGCTGATAGGTCCGTGAAACACCCGAGGGGCATAGTTGAGAATTTGCTTGTTAAGGTTGACAAGTTCGTTTTTCCGGCCGATTTCGTCATTCTTGACATGGAAGCCGATGAAAACGTACCGTTAATTTTAGGACGCCCGTTCTTGAACACCGCTAAAGCTCTCATAGATGTCTTTTTAGGCACCATCACACTTAGAGCGGGCGAGGAATCAGTAGTTTTTGAGGTTATGAGTTCGAAAGGGCATAGTGATAGAGTGCATTTGATTTCGTCAGTGGGGGAGTGTGAGAATGACGAGAGAGATGAGAAGAAGGATGTGAGTGATGCGAGTTTAGAGAAAGTGACAGAATTTAAGTGTGGGGACCCACCGGATAGAAAGTTAGAGGAATTGGATGAGAGAGTGGAGCGTTTAGAATCTAGGATTGCGACACTGAGCAAACCTCAATGTGGGGATAGATTTCAATACGGGGAATGGAGATTCAAAACGCTAGATGAAGAATTGAGAGGTTTTGAAAGAGATAAGGGTTTTCGGGTTGATTTGGGCGATACATATAGAGGTGCTACAGCCCGCGAGAGTATGTTTGGAGGTGAGCTGTATCTCCATGATCCTCCTTAAGTATGCGAGAATTTGCAACTCGTTTGTAGAGTTTGTATAGTTTGTATTTTCGTTTATTTTCCGTTTTTAGAGTAGTTAGTATCGTTTTTGTTAGTTTTTTTTTTCAGGTCTTTGTTTGTGTTTTGAGTCGTTTGCAGGAGGGCATTACCGAGGATTTGAAGGAAATTGCGAGGAGAATAAGGATCCAAGTAAGTTTTAAGTTTTAGAAAAAATTCGGTTGGTTCTTTCGATGGTTTGGGTAAAATCAAAGTTCTGTCTAAGGAATAAAAAAGGAGATTTGGGGTTTAAAAAAAAAAAAAAAAAAAAAAAGATCGAAAATCAGTCACGGCTTGGCGGGCCGCCACCCCTTCAACAAGTTTCTCGCCCCCCGCCAACACGAAAATGGCTCTTTTGTTCGGAACATCAGGTTGACGTGGTGGCGGGCCGCCACCATTTACCTTTTTTTCTGGCCACCTGCCATGCACCATGTCTGTAACCAAATTAAAACCACAATGTTTTTTTTAAAAAAAAATAAAAATAAAAAGACCCTTCAATGACCTGTACCCTTTCCCTACCTTTATCCACTAAAAAGAAAACAAAAAAGACCCTTATTCCCTTTCTTCCTCACCGAACCTATTCCCCTCCTCCCTCAACTTCACTGCACCGCCACCACACCCTCCTCCAACTCGCCGGTCACCCCCAACCGCCGGCGACCCACCTCCCTTCTACACCTCCTCGCCGCCGGTACCCACCCCCTTCACCCTCCTCCTTCCAGCCGACCTTCTCCCTCAACCTCACTACAGCGGTCACCCCCTACACCCCCAACTCGCCACTCCACCCTCCTACCTCACTTCTACACCGCCGGTAACCGTCCACCATTCAACTTCTCACTATAACCCACCTTCCTAAACCAATAAATCAACCGAAAAAGTTCTGTTCATCTTATTTCTCTCCAAATCCAGGTATGTGTCTTGTAAATTTTGTGTATTATGAGTCTAGTCATTTTAGTATCACTTAGTTTAGTCTTGTCTTAGGGTTAGTTGTTATTGCGTCAAGTAGGTAGCGATGTGGTTTGTGGATGATGCAGCAGTGATAGAGCATACCGTTTTGTTATATTTTTCTTTTATGCTGTTTTCATCATATCTCGGTCTGTACTAATACGTTGAACAGGTTGGTTGGGATTTTGGGGTTGGTTGATATAATTGTGGATGGTTGTTGAACGTGATATTATATATTATCTTTTGCTAGTGTGTGGTGTTTGCGTGATTAGGTTGGTATTTGTAGCCGCTTTCGTTCGCGTGTCCGAGGTTAAGAGTTATTTGCTGAGCGCGTTTCGAATTGGAGGGCTTATGTGGAAACGACTGACACTTTGACAGTCTCACATACTCAGCTAAGTCGTTTCCCTTTTTGTTGTCGTTGTATAGTTTTTTTTATTTTATTTTTTTCGTTGCAGTTTTTATTTGTAGGTAGTTGTAGAGTCGTATTTTCGTTCTTGCATTAGGGACAATGCAATCTCTAAGTGTGGGGATGGGATACATTGTAAATAATCGAGTCATAAGATTGAAAAATCCAAAAAAATTGAAAAAAATAGAAAATGTCTTTGAAATAAAAGAAGTTTGCATTTTTAAACGGAAAATGATAGAAAAAACAAATTTTTGCTCGGGTTCAAATAATAATAATATGAGATTATAATAAACTGAGTTTGCGTCTAGTTTGGGATATGTGGATAGGCCCGGGTTTTGGTTTTAAGTCCCTTTGAGTTAATATACCTTAATTGTCGGTCTGCTAGTGGGTTCTCGCCTGGGAAATATGGGAAACGTAAACCGGCAAAAATAGTATAAGGGATGCCGTTATAAGCTAAGATAGTTAGAGTTTTTTATCATATCTCGAAAAGAAAAAAAAATAGAATAAAAGTGAGCTAGAAACTAAATGAAAGTAACACAGGCCTATGTAATCCGAGTTGGGGATAGCGACTCTACAGCCGGAATGCCTCTAGGATGTGTGAAATCGACTTGCCGAATAAAAGTACCGAAACCTATGTAATCTGTGATTGGGGATAGCGACTCTACAGTCGGAATACCGCTGGGCTAGGGAAAGCATCGTCTAGTCTCACGAATGAAAAAAAAAAGAAAAAAAAAGCAAGCTAGAAAAAAAAAGAGAAAAGAAATAAAAATAGATTTGATTTCAAACTCTCTTTATCTTGGTATAAAACGGTTAGGAATTGGTCAAATGATCGTTCTTTTAGTCCTATAAGCTTGAGTTGGGAGTAGGTGGACTGTAGATTCTAGCGTGAGACCCTAGGTAGACTGACCGCACTTAAACTAAATTTACATGATAAGGGTTTAGGACTGGATTCGGGTTTAAAGGGATAAGTATATTTGCAATCGCGGCTAACGCAAATCTTGGTTTTAATTAATTATACCTATACTTTTGGCCCGGGTAATTGTTTGTTTCTGATTCCGTTGCATAATTCTTTTTCGAGGACGAAAAAAGAGTAAGTGTGGGGATGTTTGATGTATTGCAAAATACATCATTTATTCGTGTAAAGTTTGTATAGTTTTCGTTATATTTAGTTTTGATTTTCGTTAGAATATGTATACTATTGATCAAATCGTGTTTCGCAGGTCTTGATGCTCAAATATGCGAGAAACCGAGTAAAACGAGTTAAAATGTTGAAGTGTCAAGGCTTGAAGCATGTTGGAAAGGTTGAAGAGTTGAAATAGAGTTTAAAAGCTGAAAAGTCACTTTCTGGCACCCCATCACCCACTGAGCAAGTTTCTGGCACCTGGCGAGAGTCTGAAGTTAGTACATGAGCTGAAAAACAAGGTGGCACCCCACCACCAAGTCCCTGAGTTTCTGGCGGCCAGCCAGAACGTTCTGATTGGCAATTATTACGAATTTAGTAAAGGGTTTTTATGGAAAGTCATATATAAACATCCTAAACTTAAAAAAAAACCCTAATTCGACTTTGGGGACATCTTGGGCGATTGTTGAGCCTTCTTGGAGCGTTTTCGGAGATCTTGAAGCCTAGGAATCATTGGTACGAGTTCGGGGAAGAAGACTTGAAGATCTAATCGGGTTTTCTACTTCTTTGTTCTTGTCTTTTCTTACGAAACTTGTTATGATGAATTCTTTGTTGAACATCTTTGATTTGTTTTCGTTTATGAACATGCTCGGCTAGATTTATTAACCGCCTAGACTTGATGAATGGATTGATATAAAGTTTTTACCGTTTATGTTATTTGCATGATTGTTATGGATTAATTGTGTTTTGTAAGCGGTTTGATTTAATGATTTGATGTATATGCATGCTTTGAGTTGGTTTATTGTTATTATTTGCTTCGTATGATTCTTAGTGACGGTCTATATCACAACATAGAGTCATATTAGGGTTTAGGATTTCGGTGAGTGTCTATATCACGTAAGAAAACCTTAACTCTTTAGGGAGAATTGGCCAATAACCCCTAGAAGTAACTGATAATAATTTGCTAAGTCTTAGTGTTCTACTAGTCCTAATACCTGGGAAGTGAGGGGCTATTGGTAGGTCCTACCCGGCGAATTGCTTTAGATAGGCCTTGGGAAAGGTTATGTCTTGGTTTACTTGTCGGACTTATTAGTCTATCATGTCAAATTAATTACTTCAAACTACCCTAGATCTAGGATTGGGAAAGAATAGGTCAACATTAGGGTACTTACACAATAATTAGACAACTGGGAAGACGTCTAATAATCGGTAGGATTAACGGCCTAGGTAGCTCCACAGGTTTCTCCTTGAGAAGGGTCGAGGGGCCTCGATGGTTCTTAATAGGTTTAGTACTTTAAGATCCCGGTTCCATAACTCGTGCACTTAACTTAATCGGTAATTCTTAAAAACAATCCAGGATTCTAGTCTAGGTGGTCTCGTTCTCGCATATAAGAAAGGTCCTTAGTCTTATTTCGTATTAGTTTAATTCTAGTTTAATTTAGTAGTTTAATATAGATTTCCTTAGTTTCTGTAACCCCCCCCCCAAACAAATAAACAAGTTAAGTCGTGTCTGTCAGCGTCTGTCAGAGTCTAATTGCGTGATACATAGAGTCCTGTGGTTCGATACTCGGACTTGCTTAGGCTATACTACATTGACCGGTACACTTGCCGGTTGTGTGGTCTAGGTTTAGAGAGTCTGTTTTATAAATTTAAAGCTTTGTAGTGTCTAGCGTAGAGAGTCTAACTTAGTTAATTTTTATAGTCTGTTTAGCACACATCACCCTTCTATTTTTCAAGGGTGAAAATTCTTATATATAAGAATTGGTGATGATAAACAAGATGTTGGCACAACAGGTAATGTATTCTCAAGTGTTATACACAAATGTGTCATTGGTTTGAAGGTTTGACCATTTGTTAGCACATTGTTGAATTGTTGTATGAAATGGCAGTGGGCTGCCTGAATGATGCCGGACATAGGAGCTTCAGTAGCTTCCGTTGTTGGTTGGGCAATCAGTGATGTCGAGCACAAGGGATCAGTGGATGTAGGCGTTGGATGGGGTTGGGGTACTTACTATTCGGAGTATAAAAAAAGAGCTACAAAGGAAGCGGTACGGGGTCTCGGCTAATGTGTTTGAGCGGAACAGTTGGGTACCGAAAAAGGTGGGTATCGTGGCTTGGAGAACGGGTTTAAAAAGGTTGCCGACTCTGTGTGCTTTAGTGGTTAGAAGCATTAATGTGTCGTCCAATCTACTGATACTAGACAAGGACGATAAACCTACAGATAAAATAACAAATATTGTGTATAAAGAAATCTTTAGCAAGTTGTGATTTTTTTCGTATTCATTTATTTCAATTATAAGTGTAATTTAATACTGCGCGTTAGTACCGATACAATTCTTTCGTTAAAAGATTTATTATGGAAGTTTAGTTTATTTCACATTATTGTTTATGTTGCATGTTTTTCCTTAAGTAGTTTAGCTTAGGGAGTCGTTTTTTATGTCAACAAACATTGTTTAATACATGATTTTGTATATGTTTGTCAATTACTTGAAATTTTATCTCAACTATAACTGTTATTTAAAGCAATTATAATGTAATTAGACAACTTAAATAAATAAAACACATGATCAATCACCTTTAATGAATTTAAAAAAATAATAATGAAAGATGTAACATACCAATGCATGTGTGTAACTTTGGAGTGGGCTAATGTGTGTTGTTAGTCCTGTCTGTTTATTAATAATAAATTATTAATAAATTTATGTTTTGTGGTCGTTCAAGAAATAAAGTTAATTTACATTATTTGAGTGCATCGTTATATAACCCGTGATGTTTACAATTTGGATATAAGGTCAGGTATGCCTCATGCTAAAACTAAAAGTGACTTGAAGACCGTGGAGGATGTTAGCAAGAAAGATGTTAAGCTTCACAGTTCAAAAGAGTGAGAAATAGTTAAACTGGTCGATTTCGGATATATTTTATCCAACATGAGCGATAAAAGAATTAGAGAGAACGGGTCAAATGGCTTAGAAGTCGGCAAAAGTTTAACTCATAAAGTGTGCTATTCAAACATGTAAACTATCATTGTAATTATAATTAGTGCATTAGTTATCTATAACCAAATTTTAAAATGGATATGAAAGGTGTTCGTCGGTCAGCCCAACCCGTTCTACTTGAATTTGACTCGGTCAACCGCTTACCCAACCATGTTATTTTTATACCACGCCATATTGTGCTTTTATAGACATGCACATCACAAAGAATTTAGAATTAAAATGTTATTAGCTTTACACGAAAACTATGAATACACATGGAGACAAATTTAGGATACTGATGAAACGGACCAAATAAATTATTGTTAGAAGGGAACGAAGATACTAATGACTTTGAAAATGTTGTTTATGTACGTTTTATTATTGAAAACTAAATTTTCCTAACCCGGGATGTTCCCGGGTGATAGCCTAGTATTGATAATAAATAAAGATACAATTACCATTATCTTTTTTAAAATGCATTTACTAAAAATATAACCCCAAAAAGTGTAACAAAAAAGTCCTTTTTGTAGTTTATCTTTTCTTAAAAGTTGTAAAAGACAAGTCATTCTTATAGTAATCTACTAATATTAATCTTAGTTTTTATTAGCTATGATCCTTTATAGAAACTACTACAGCATGATAAGAGTTTAACGTTGAGTGTTATCTATTTGTTATTTAATGATGATTACATATAACTGGGTTGGTGGCTCATTGAAAATGGTAAAGACTTTAGAAACGCATAGGTTAGAGCTGTAGAAGGATTACTTTCAAGTCTAAAAGATGAAAAGATTAAAGAAATTTGTCGCTCTAAAAAATTAGTGAAAGATTACATTAAAGTTAAGGGTTAGGATATAATAGAAAGTTTATTTGGGTAGAAAGGATATGAAGTAATCCTATCCATCTATTTAGTAATCAAGGGTTAAGATTAAATGAGTGAAATTGAACAAAAAAAAAGGAGACACGTGAGTTTGTGTAGGGGTATTGTAGTCAATCAAAATTAATAGTTTCTCTCTCCTCCAACCCCCCCCCCCCCGTTTTTAAACGTTAATAATATTATTTTTTTATAAAAAGTGCACAAAAAAACAAGCGTTTTTTATCTTTAAAACAAGTCTACTATTTTTATACTTTTGGAAGAAAAGTTCAAAAACCCAGATACGTAAAACGCAATGAAACCTAAAATAAAGATTTTGCAGTTGCAGGTTCTAAAACGCAATGGGTTTTAACATGGTCATGTTTATTTTTTAACATGGTCATGTTTTTGTTTCAACATTTTGCACTCCAGGTCTCTAAAACGTATACTCCATGTCTAAAATGTAATGGAGTTTGACTTTTATTAAACATAGTCATGTTTCTGTTACATGAGTTTTAACATGGCCATGTTTCTATTTCAATATGATCATGTTTCTATTTTAGCAAGATCATGTTCTTTAACAGAACTTACCTCACCTCTTCCAAGTCTAAAACGCAATTGGATTTCACATAGCCATGTTTCAGTTTTAACATGATCATATTTTATGTTTCAACATGATCATGCTTTGTTAAACATGATCATGTTCTTTCAGTTTCTAAAATGTACTGCAGGTCTAAAACGCAACGCAACGTAGGTTTCACAACATGATCATGTTTCTGTTTTAACATGATCATGTTAGTTACCTCACTTTCCCTTCCAGGTTTAAAACGCAATGGTTGGTTCACAACAACATGCTCATGTTTTGTTTTAACATGATCATGTTAGTTTAGTGTACCCCACCTTCTAGTTTCAAGTTTCAACATGTTCATGTTCTTTCAGTCTGCAAGTCTAAAACGCAATGGGTATAGTTTCAAATTTCAACATGATCATGCTTCTGTTAAACATGATCATGTTCTTTCAGTCTGCAGGTCTAAAACGCAAAGGGTTGGGTTTCACAACATGATCATGTTTCTGTTTTAACATGATTATGTCAGTTTAGTTCCCCCTATACTCCAGGTCTAAAACGCAATAGGCTAAAAACATAAAACGATGTGTTTTTTTCATCGTGTTATAAAACACAACAGATTAAAAGCATAAAACAAATTTGTTTTTTATTGTGTTATAAAACGCAATATACTAAAAACACAAAGAAATGTTTTTTTTTTCTAAAACACAATATACTAAAAACACAAAGAAATGTCTTTTTTTTTCTAAAACGCAATAAGCTAAAAACACAAAGAAATGTTTTTTTTTTTCTAAAACTCAATGGACTAAAAACAAAGAAATGTGTTTTTCATTTTTTTTTTGTAAAACGCAATGGACTTAATTCAAAAACTCAGATCGTAAAACCCAATTCAAAAATTTCTTACACAAGTCGAAACCGATTTTTTCAACGATTGAGAAATTTAAATGTTAAAAACAATTATCCACGATCGGATCGAACGAATCGAGTGATTCACTTCAAAATCACCGGAAAAAAGAGAAATTGTATGAAATTAAACTGTGATTCTTCAAAAAAGTTGAAGAACACGTTGCTTGAGTCTTTGAATCATTGGTTGATGACGAAAATCGTACTATAATGTAGTGATTATTGAATAAAAAGTGAAGAAAGAGTTAAAGATGGTGGATTTTGAAAATGACGTGTTTTGAAGTTGCAGGGAAAGATGAAGGGAGAAGATAAGATAAGATTTACTAAAATACCATTCCCATTTATTTTCAATTTTCCCACATGTCACAACTCCATTCCTTTCTATCCTTCATATTTTATCATCTCTCTTTAAAGTTTTTTTAATTTCAATTTTCCCACATGTCACAACTCCATTGCTTCCTATCCTTCCTATTTTATCATCTCTCTTTAGACTGCGGGGTATGGTGGGGCGGGGGTTGGGTTTGGGTTGGGGCATTTGATGACACGTGGCTTGGGTGGCAGACATGGGGCGACCCACATTAAAACAGGGTATGGTGGGGCGGGGGTTTGGGGGCGTGGGTTTGGTGGGCTTCGCTGGGCTGACCCGACTGGGCTCTTTGGGCTCTTTGTAATTAAAGAAAATTACATAAAAATTAAAGAAAATTACATAAAAAAATTACATAAAAAAATTACATAAAAAAATTTCCTAACATTTATATTTGTTTTTTATCTCTTCTCTCATCTCCAAGACTATTTCCAACTCGTCACCCTTTAGGTGATCAATCGGCTGGGATAGAATTTTCAAATCCTCCCGTCTTTGTCTCTCGGCTTCTCTAGCGGCATCTCTAGCTTCTTTACTCTTCCGAATTTCGACCCTTTGTTGTTGGAAGACGTTGAATGTATCCATCTTGGATGAAATGACATCCAACTGGTCGCTGTATATTCCTCTATGGACGAGCCATTGGACGAGTGGGTGGTGGGCTAGGATTATTTTCTTGGTATGCATACGGGTTGTTCGGGTCAAAAGGACGGTTATGAGGATGCATTTTTTTCGTTTTGTAGATGGAGAATTGAAGATGAATGTGGTAAAAAAATGGAAGAAATTGTGAGGTTTTATATTGGAAAAATTAAATTGTATTTGTTTTTTTTTAAATAGCCGTTGGCCAACGGCTAGCCCAACAGCTTCTTTTGGTTTGTCCAATTAGAGCCCGCCATGTCAGCTTGGCCAGACCGCCCCACGCCCGGCTTGAAACCCATGCCCCAAGGGCCACGCCCAAACCCATGCCCACCCGGGGTGATGGCTAGGGCGTTTTCAGCCACCCACGCCCAAACCCCTGCCCCATACCCCGCAGTCTTAAAGTTTTTTTTGAACGGCAAGGAACGACGTACCAACCATCGTGACACCGGACGCTGTGGCCAAGGTTGACTACTCGACCGCCGCCAGCCCCTTGGCTCTCCCAGATGCGCGGAAACCCAACCTCCACCCACCCGAAGGCACGACAGTGAAATAATCGGTAAAATCTCGCCTTCCATCCAAGATGAACCGACGCCACCCATATTCGCCCTTCACCTGGATACCGCAGAAAATAATGAGGAGAGTGGAAGTGGAACCTTAAAGTTAATCATGATTTTTGAATGTTAATTTGTCGCCTAGGTTAATTGAATTGATGATTTAAGTATAATTTGATTAATATTAGCGGAAGAGAAAAAAAGAGTGAAGAAAATGATTATGAGAAGGTGACAAAAAGCACCTCCTACACCCGTCACAAATATCATGTTTTCATAATGGAATGGAATTCACGTTATATATCCCACCCCTTCCACCCCCCACCATTTCATTTCATTTCAACAAAACAATGGCGTCTGTGATATGGCTCTGGTTTCTACTAGCATCATCATACACCGTCACAGCCACAGCCAAACAAACCTACATTGTCCAATTGAAACATCAACCAAATCCCAAACCACACCTCACCCATCTCCAATCTCTCACCTCCGCCACCCCCGACGCCCTCCTCTACTCCTACACCACCGCCTACAACGGATTCGCCGCCTTCTTAGATCCTCACCAAGCTCAGGCCCTTAGGGAATCCGACTCCGTCCTCGGAGTTTACGAGGACACTCTTTACCAACTTCACACCACTCGGACCCCTCACTTTTTAGGGATCCAGGACGATGACGAGATGGGCTTCTTTTCTGGTCAGCAGTTCAACGCTGCTGCCAATGACGTCATCATCGGCGTGCTTGATACCGGCGTCTGGCCTGAGTTGAAGAGCTTTGACGATTCCTTCATGCCACCCGTGCCTGCCAGGTGGCGTGGTGAGTGTGAACAGGATGAGGATTTCAACGCCACCGCATGCAATAACAAACTTATAGGGGCCCGCAAGTTCTACAATGGCTTTCAAATGGCAGCTGGTAAGTAAAATCATCACTCTTTTTTCTTATTTCTATATTTCATTGCTATATTTAGACTTTCTTTCTACCATAAAATTTATATATTATTAATGATAATAATAATGATAATGTATATATTTTTTGTTTAATAATAATAATAATAATAATAATAATAATAATATATGTGGACATAGTTTTTAAAAACCTTAGTTTTGCCATTCAAAAAGAGTAGCAGCGCAGCTTGTTGCCCGTTTACCAACTATATCGATGTAAATTATTATATAATAAAAAATATCTGTTATGCAATGTTCCCCGGTTTTTTCACTTTTACATATTTTTTATAACTGCTAATTTCTTTAATCCGAACTTTCACTTTTACATGTTTGACACTCACTTAGTCACTTCTGCTTCCAAATATATGTTTAACTTTTAGCATATGCTTTTAGTTTTCTGAGGTAAGATAACTATATATATTTTCTGTTTATTCTATTGAAATAAGTCTGTCTTTGCCAAAGACAATATATTACTAAGGGTGGTCGGGGCACCCACCGAAAACCCACGCAGGGACCATTTTGCCGATTAGGGGAGACACCGCCATCAAGGCGGTGAGGTAGAGAGAGGGAGGAAAGCGGTGGGGCTTCACCGAAGAGAGGGGGAGGAGAGAGGGAGGAGAGAGGATGAGTGGACCAATCAAAACTTTTTTTTTTTTTTTAATAAAACCAAGTCACCTAAGAGGGGAGTGCCGCCATCAATTTAGGGTGTTAGGGGAATTTAAGAGGGGAGTTGACGTGGCACACGAGGATTGGTTGGGCGTAAGAGAGGGGACTCACCTCTTAGGTGAGCACCCCTTACACCCTAAAATTAAAAAGCTTAGAGAATAAAAAAAACATTTAAAAAGAGGAAAAATAAGAATATTGGATTAATGTGTAAGTTTTAATATTCTAGAATCATTAATACTAATTAAAACTTTGTAAAAAGATACGTACGTACAATAAGTATAAGCATTAATTAATTAATTAATTGATTAATTAATAAAAAGGTTTCGTTGAATTTATTATTATTAATTATGTATATATGTGCTAATTAATCGGATGATATTGATACAGGAGGAGGGATACTGGCTGAAAAGCTGTCACCCCGTGACCACGACGGTCACGGCACACACACGTCAACAACGGCGGCGGGGAGTGAAGTGGGTAACGTCAGTCTGTTTGGGTACGCGAGAGGCAGGGCGCGTGGAATGGCTGTCCATGCAAGGGTCGCCAGTTACAAAGTCTGTTGGAAATTGGGTTGTTTTGGTTCCGATATCCTGGCAGCTATGGACAAGGCCATCTCCGACGGTGTGGATGTCTTGTCTTTGTCTCTGGGCAGCAGTTCTATCCCATATTATCGAGACACCATTGCAGTTGGTGCCTTCAAAGCCATGGAAAAAGGTGTCTTTGTGTCCTCTTCTGCGGGAAACGCCGGCCCAGCAAAGGCCTCGGTTGCCAATGTGGCTCCCTGGATGATGACCGTCGGTGCGGGCACTCTTGATCGCGATTTCCCCGCTTATGCATTACTCGGAAATGGAAGACGGTATAGCGGAGTGTCCCTGTATAGTGGGAAAGGCATGGGAGATAAGCAAGTGGAGTTGGTTTATCTACGGAATAATGGTTCGGCTAATTTGTGTTTAGTGGGATCTCTTGAACCGGATGTTGTACGTGGTAAGGTTGTCTTTTGTGACAGAGGAGTCAGCCCCCGGGCTGAAAAGGGTATGGTTGTGAAGCAAGCGGGCGGGATCGGGATGATACTCGCAAACACTGCGGCCAGTGGAGAAGAATTGGTGGCGGACAGCCATATCTTGCCTGCGGTGGCTGTGGGAAGAAAGGTCGGCGACGAGATTAGAGAATACTTGAAATCCGAGGCCAAACCCACGGCTGTTCTGAGCTTTGGTGGGACGGTGTTGGGAGTGAAGCCATCGCCTGTGGTGGCCGCGTTTAGCTCCAGGGGACCTAATACGGTAACGCCACAGATAATGAAGCCCGACGTGATTGGACCTGGTGTCAACATCTTGGCTGGATGGTCTGGTGTTGCTGGGCCTACCGGGTTAGAAGCTGATACCCGGAGAACTCGGTACAACATACTGTCGGGTACATCCATGTCGTGCCCGCATATCAGCGGCCTAGCGGCCCTGCTCAAATCAGCACATCCAAAATGGAGCCCAAGTGCCATCAAGTCCGCACTCATGACCACTGCGTACACTGTGGACAACACCAACTCAATGCTACGTGATGCAGCCCATGGCCAGTTTTCGACCCCCTGGGCCCATGGAGCTGGCCATGTTGACCCACACAAAGCGCTCTCACCCGGCCTTGTCTATGATATATCAACGAAAGAGTACATTGCTTTTTTGTGCTCTTTGGACTACACCATGAAGCAAGTGGAAGCCGTTGTCAATCGTCCAAACTTGAATTGTACATGGAGATTTAGGGACCCCGGGCAATTGAACTACCCTTCCTTTTCTATTATGTTTGGGAAATCTCGAGTGGTTCGATACACTCGTAGGCTCACTAATGTTGGGTCAGCCGGATCTGTGTATGATGTGGTGGTGGACGCACCTCAAGGTGTTGAAGTGGATGTGAAACCGAAACAGCTTGTTTTCAAGAATGTGGGGGACAGGATGCGGTTTACGGTTACATTTGTGTCAAAGAAGGGTGTGAATACAAGTAGAGATGATGCTTTCGGCTATATAACTTGGAAAAACGGTGAAAACCAAGTTAGGAGCCCTGTTGCTTTTAGTTGGGTATAACATGTATAACTTTTATATCCATGGTTATGGTTATGGTTAGCAGGTAAACTTAAGTGAATATAAAAGGATAAAAGATCCTTTTCTTTTTAGTATGCTTTACTAAAACATCTAAACAATATATTTACGGAACTCTGAATATATAGGAAAAGATTTTTCAAACGTTATATAGGGCTTAACCGGTAATAAACTAATTAATCTACCGATACACATAATACAATGTATGCAAGTAACACTTCTCCTCCTCATTCCTCAGCTTGTAGCATAAATATCACTTTGTTACAAATAAAATCCATCTGAGTTGTCTAGAAAAATTTAATGAGTATATTTTGCTAGCCCGAAAGTCAGTCTTAACCTGAATCGGCTGAATAAATGGAGGGTCTGTTTGAGTGCCTACCATCTCTAATTAAATGACAATGTGCTTCATTGTTTTTGAACGGCTACTGACTCCAACAGTCGAGAGGTCTTCGCACCCACATGTATCCGAGTGATACATCCATGGGTCCTTAGTCACCCTCGGGCGTGGCATCCGAAAGTGACCAGGCGCTCCCCGAGAAAATTTCCTGCCGACAGCCACATGACTACCGTTGCGGCCTCCGCACTCTGCACCCAGACTGCATGCTGACACCAGAGCCGGAGTAACCGCACTGTAATAGAAAACTCAGGAGTGGCTCAGGATTCGAACCTGAGACATTTCAGTACCAAGCCCAAACCATCAGTGCCATGACCACTGGGCTGAAGGCCAGGGTCAATGACAATCTGCTTCATCATCTTCTAAAACACCTTTTCTTGGCTATATGTATACCTGATTGGCTATTGCAATATAAGAACATCAATCCGTTAGAAGCAAGCCAGCTGAATTCTATAACACTACTCCCATTCGAGACTCAATCCAACCTTACAATAAAATATTAAGGTTGAATTCTCTCTCTTTCGTTTACAGAACCCAACCTAACTCAACCCTTCACACTCATTGGTGACCCGACACAGCCCAACCCAACCTTTTTTTAACTAAATAAATATGATTTAGGTTTTAATTTATTCTATAAATTTATTATAAATAATAAAAATACTTATTCTTTTTAAAATATATTACTTTAAATGCAAAAAAAAAAAAAAAAAACTAAATTAAAAAAAATAATTTAATAAAATTTACATCTGAATGTTCAAAAAAAGTAAACAAGACTGTGGTTTTAGATTTTTAAAAACATTAAAATTATATAAGTTGTTATTAATAATCTAATTACATACAAAACTAATTGATTTGAATAAAAAAATAAGATAAATGCCAACCTATAGAAGAATGAGATGTGGGTCAATTTGGGTTGCAACCCAAAGTCACACCCACGACCGAGTTGTGGCTAGTGAATGCTTTTTTTCTAAATAATATAAGTTCACACCACTTTTGAGCATACAAGGTGTCCACATCAGCGAAGTCATCCAGAAGCTTCTAGAAGCTTCTGGAAGACTCGCAACTGGCACCAAAGATGCCTTATCCGACATAAAGGACAACACGTGTAACCACACGCAGAACGCCACATAGGCCTGCGACAAATCAGGGAGCAGGGCTGACGACGCCAGTACGAGGCATCCAGCGTGGACAAATGTAACGACGCCACGTGTACCACTACACCTGTCGTGACAGAGCAGACCAAGAGGATATTCCCCTTGGTCGGACAGCTGGCACGCGCCCACAGCTGGCACAGCTGCTCCTTCCTTCTTCACCCTCCGGCTATAAATAGGACCCTTCATCATTCAGGTTCAGGATCTTTTACTCTCCATACTCACTCTATACACACACTGTTTATTTTCCTCTCAGAACAGTACTTATTCTCACGCCGGAGCCTGGTTAAGAGGGAAAACCTCTTCCCCCCTCTTAACGAGACTAATGGTGTTTACTGTTTTGCAGATCTCGAGCCATTGTTACGAGCAAGAAAAGAGGTTGAACCCCACAGACGAAATAACCCCATCGATAAACCCTGTGTTAATCGGTGTTTCATCATTGGCGCCATCCGCATTTTGCAAAACCAATCTCATCTCTTTTCTCTACCGAAAAAACACTCGTCAAAATGGCCGAACAAACTCCCTCACACCCAGTCGACGGAGAAGTTTCTTCCTTTGAACTCGTTTCGGACACAGCACACGTCCAAAGGGGTCAAAGGAACGAAACCATCCAAGAGGGACAACTGAATAATGATTTTCCTTCTATCTTTGGGAGCGTGTCCAGGGTTGTTAACCAAACCACAGCTGGACCCACTTTCCAAACACCACCAGCAAGGATCATCACTCAAACCACAAATGGAGCCACTTTCCAAACTCCGACCGGGGTGTTCCAACAGACACCACCACCAGTGCTGACACCAAGCCATGGAGCTGGCCCCTCAGCTCCATCGGAACAAGCACAACTCAATTACTCTGCACTTTTGGGGTTACCCGAAGGAAAAACTCTCGCTTCCTGGTATGCCGAACAGATGGCGTCCATAAACCTCGTTTATACGCAACTCAGCGCACAACAAGCTCTACTCCAGGCACAAGCTAACCAGTCAGCATTCGTAACTCCACCGCCAAGGTCTCTAAGTACACATACAACTCAGCAGACTAACGCGTGGAATCTACGCCCAGAGAGAGGATCAGCTCAAAATGTGAGAAGGCCAAGCGCGCACGACAAGCGCGATACCTATGGTGAAACAGAAAGCAATTTTGTGCAAAACCCCAATGTGCAAAGAAAACCGATCCAAGCTCGTTTAGGCGCGCGTAATATGAATGCAGAATGGGATGAAGAGGAAGATGACCCAACGTACAAAGGGGAAACCACGGTGTTTAGCAGACTTCACCCGGAACATGAAGCATACAAGCCTGCAAAACGCGCAGGGTACAACCCAAAGGCAGAGCACGACTATACCTTAAGCTATCGGCCAGATGACATGGCTGAAGATTCGAAATTCATCAGAGAGATTGCCACAGCTGCCATAGACAAAACCAAGCTGCCGCACAACGTGGGCAAATACAATGGATTGACAGATCCAGACGATCACCTCCAGGTCTTTAAAGGAGCAGGAGCAACAGGTGGGTGGAACCTACCAACTTGGTGCCACTTGTTCGCACAAACATTCGTAGGCGCAGCGCGCGGTGGTTCGACAGCTTACCAGCAGGGAAAATTAAATCATGGGTTGACTTCAGAGAGAAGTTCTTGGCACACTTCTCTCAACAGCGGAGGCACGCTAGAGACCCAGCAGATTGTCTAAACATATGGCGCCGAGACCACGAAAGCGTGGAAGATTTTATCACAAGATATAACAAAGAATGCTTAGAGATTGGGGATGTGGGAGAAAAAATAATGCGCGCACACTTCATGAGGGCAGTCAAGTGTGACGACTTGATCAAGCCTGTGAAAGGAAGAGACGGAGGACCCAAAGATTGGGAAACTTTCATTGAGGCCGCCAAAACAATAGCACAAACTGACAAACAGTTGACCGGCGATGACCACCGTCAACGCGCACATAACTCCAATGACAGATATGGCAAAAAGGGAAGAAACCAGTCATGGAGGCCTTCCAGCCATAGAGAAAGAAGCCCACCAAAAGAAGATGCGCGACACACAATCAACCAGATAGCACACAGAAAAGAAGTAAAGAGAGAAAACAGGGAGAAACAATGGACGCCATTAACCAAGACCCCGTCGGAAGTCTTGGCCACTGAAAACCACCAATTCAAACCACCCCTACAGATGCGCAACAAAAGGGGTCAAGATCCCAATCTCTACTGCGAATTCCATAAGGATACAGGTCACCTCACCGACGACTGCTTCAGCCTGAAGCAAGAAATTGAAAGAGCCTTAAGGGATGGAAAGCTCACTCACTTAGTCAAGGGCGGAAAGCGCGATTACCGCCAAATACAAAGAAGAGACGAAGGGCCAGATAACAAGAAGCTCAGAAAGCTAGAAACCCACATGGTGCAGGGAGGTCCACGAAGACCGAGAAAAAACTACAACAAGCGCGCGCAGGATGATTCATGGCGCGAGAAGCAAGTTATTTTCCCAGTTGTTAGAGGAGGTCCGAGGGAAAAGCGACCAATAGTCATCCCAGGAGTGATTGGCCACTACCAAACAGACTACATCTTCATCGATCCGGGGAGCACCGCGGATATTATATACGAACAGTGCTTCAATCAATTTGATCAAGAGGACAAGGCGCGCTTAGAACCAGTCGATTACCCACTGACTGGTTTCTGTAACGAAGCCGTCTTTCCCCTAGGGCAAATATCTTTCCCGGTGTTACTTTCGGACGGAAGAAATTCAAGAACTGAAGAAGTCACATTCATGGTCCTGTCGGCACACTCAAGACACGACATCCTCCTAGGGAGAGAATCCCAAGGAGACTTCAGCATGATCTGCTCTGCACCACATTCCGCTGTTGGATTCCCTACTGAAACAGGCATTGCACTGATATATGCAAGTAAAGAAGTTCTAGCAATAGATGAAATTAGACCAGCCAAAGCAAGCAAGCCAGCACCGCACATAGAGGCAGAAAAATGGGTATTGAACAGCGCATACCCAGAACAAACAGTCACCCTGGGGCCCGCCATGTCTGACTTAACGCGCGCGGCGCTCAAAAAATTGCTGCACGAAAACATGGACGTGTTCGCCTGGACACCTGCCGATATGGTTGGTGTTCCACGGCACATAGCAGAACACCGCCTGAATGTCTCAGAAGACGCAAAGCCGGTGGTGCATGCCAAACGCCACTTAGGCGATGTCAAACACGACGCCATGAAAGAACAAGTGTTAGAGTTGCTAAACGCAGGAATCATCAGAGAAGTCAGATACCAAACATGGGTAGCAAGTCCAGTAATGGTAAAGAAACCAAATGGCAGCTGGAGAATGTGTGTCGACTACAAAGATCTGAACAAGGCATGTCCCCGCGACTGCTACGCCCTACCAGACATAGACGAGAAAATCGATTCTTTGGCAACATTTCGGTGGAAGTGCTTTCTGGATTGCTACAAAGGGTACCACCAAGCTCAAATGGCCGTTCAAGATGAAGATAAAACCGCATTCCGCACGCCAACAGGGCTATATTGCTACACCAAAATGCCTTTCGGCTTGAAGAATGCGGGTGCAACATACCAAAGGTTAATGAACGAAACATTCAGTGACGCCATTGGCAAGTACATAGAAGTTTACATGGATGACCTGGTGATTATGAGCAAAGAGGAAGGCACGATGCTGGTCAACATCCAAAAGACCTTCAACACGCTACGCAGCGTAAGTATCAAGCTGAACCCAGCAAAGTGCTCGTTCGGAATGGAAGAAGGAAAGTTCTTAGGCTTCATCGTCACAAAGGACGGTTTTAAGGTAAATCCAGAAAAGGTCCAAGCCATAGAAAGGATGCCTTCACCGTCAAACATCAAAGACATGCAAAAATTAGCAGGACAATTAGCCGCACTCAATCGTTTCCTAGCTAATCACGCCGCAAAATCCTTCCTATTCATCAAGACCTTGCGCAATTGCATGAAAAAAAGACAGTTCCAATGGACTCCGGAAGCAGAAAACGCGTTCCGCGAGATGAAAGATTGCCTCATCAAACTGCCAACTCTAACCGCACCAAACAAAGGAGAACCCTTGGTACTCTATCTCTCAGCTTCCGATAGGGCAGTCGGGGCTGTACTGCTCGTCGATCGTCAAGGTGTCCAAACACCAATTTACTATGTGTCGCGAACCTTGACCGATCCAGAAACTCGATATGCAATCATGGAGAAGCTAGTCCTTGCACTGATTCACGCTTCAAGACGGCTGCGCAGATATTTTGCCAATCACCCCATCCACGTGCTAACAAACTACAACATTGGAAATATCCTTGCAAGGCCAGAGATATCAGGAAGACTAGCCAAATGGGCAATAGAGCTGGGAGGTCACAACGTGGTCTTCAGACCACGACCATCGATCAAAGGCCAAATCTTGGCAGATTTTATGACAGAAGTTCCAGATGACAAAGAAAGGGAATGTAAAGCGATGGAGAAAGCTGAGAAAAAACAAACAGAAGAACCATGGCTGTTGTACACAGATGGTGCATCTAACGAAGATGGAGCAGGCGCAGGGCTGAGGCTGGTAAGCCCTGACAAACACGAATTCACATACGCCATACGCCTGGATTTCAAGAGCACAAACAACGAAGCAGAGTACGAAGCTTTCCTGGCTGGCTTACGATTGGCGATCAAAATGGGGGTCCGACACATCGAAGCGCATGTGGACTCCATGTTAGTAGCAGGCCAAATCAACGGCCAATACGAAGCCAAGGGCGATATAATGGCACTCTATCTCAACCAAGCGAAAACGTTGCTGCAAACCTTCTATTCCTACAAGGTGCACCACATAAACCGAAGCGAAAACAAGCCAGCAGATGCACTAAGCAAACTCGCATCAACAAGCTTCCAGCACCTAGCAAAGGATGTGCGCATAGAGGTTTTGAGCAACCCATCCGTTCCACTCAGAGAAGTAAGTGTCATCCAGACAGGAACAGCGTCCTGGATGACGCCGATAATCATGTACTTACAGTTAGGGATACTTCCCGAAAACAAAGCCGAGGCGCGAAAGATCCAATACAAATCAGAGCATTATCAGATGGCAGACGGGATACTGTACCGAAAGTCGTATCTCGGCCCACTGCTGAGATGTGTAGACGCCGACGACGCAAGTTACATAATCCGGGAAGTGCATGAAGGAATTTGTGGTATTCATGCTGGGCCTCGAATGGTGGTGGCAAAAGTGATGAATGCTGGATACTACTGGCCCGGGATGCATCTTGATGCCGTGAAAGAATTGAGAAAGTGCAGCGGCTGTCAGAGACATGCACCAAAGACCATGCGCCCCAAAAATGAACTAGTACCAGTAACAACCGCATGGCCTTTCCAGCAATGGGGCATAGACATGGTAGGTCCTTTCCCAGAAGCACCAGGGGCAGTCAAGTTCATAATAGTCGCAGTCGACTATTTCACCAAATGGGTAGAGGCGAAAGCACTCGCATCAACCACCTCGGCGGTCGTCAAGAGATTCATATGGGAACAAATCATATGCCGTTTTGGCCTGCCTCTCCGAATCATCACCGATAACAGAACTAACTTCGCAGCAGACGACCTCGAGCGATGGTTCAAAGAATTACACATCGAACATACCTTCGCTTCGGTTGCACACCCACAAGGGAATGGTCAAGTAGAGGCAGTTAACAAAAGCATCGTCGATGGCATAAAGGCAAGGCTCGGCGAGAAACGAAGAGGCTGGGTCGACGAACTACCCAGCATACTGTGGGCCCATAGAACAATGCCAAAAACAAGCAACGGTGAAACACCGATCAGTTTGGTCTATGGGTCTGAAGCTGTTATCCCAGCAGAAATCGGGCTGCCGTCTCCAAGGATGCTCTCCATGAATTTAATCAACAATGAAGAAGAAAGGAGGATCGACCTAGACCTCCTAGAAGAACGGAGAGAGATGGCAGCAATCAACGAGGCCAAATACAAAACGAAGCTGGAGAAATATTACAACTCCAGAGTCCGAGTCTGCACTTTTAACCCGGGAGACTATGTCTTAAGGGACAATGAAGCTTCCAACGCAGAAAAGCCCGGAAAACTGGCTCCCAAATGGGAAGGCCCGTACATAATCGATGCAGTGCTCGGCAAGGGAGCCTACAAACTACGCACCATCAACGACAAAGAGGTTCCACGAACCTGGAATGCCCAACAGCTCCGAAAGTGCTACATGTAACACAACCATGTAATCGTAAAGGGCGTACAGCCAACACATTTACTTTAATACAAGAAGTGTTTGGCTACTTTTATTTCATGCAAATTTCTTGTCACAACTGCATTTATCACTTTGGGCGTACACGAAAACATCAATGGCTCGACCATAGGAAACGTTGTAGACCTCCAAGGCTCGTCACAACCAAGTGAACAGCCGGGTCAGAAACACAACCAAAGCCTACAAAACGCCAAAATATAACTTCGTGCCCACATAAACACGAAAATATCGATAGCAGGGTAACTAAACATTGTAATGCTCCCAAGGCTGAACACAGCTGAGCTCACACAATAACCTGCAACTCGATCACTTCGTACGTCACCTACAAGCGCACACATTCAAACGACAGAATAAAAACGTTGTAGTAACACAACATCACCTGTCAGTGCCATCATTCATTCGTGACACCTGATCAAAGTAATTAAACATGCACATATTATGACGATAACAAAATTCGCATAACCATAAAAAAGCGATAAAATATTCACAAGAATATCAAGTACATCCACCCACAGGTAAACAAAAATTGAAATTGTCTTAAAACAACCAACATTACAGGCCTATCCATGGCCATACACGGCGCACAAGCCGGAATCCATCGATCAAGTCTGACTAGTGCCAGCACCTCCTGCTGCATCCCCATCTTCTCCCAAGGCCTTCTTCAACAAGGCAACCCCATCTGGTTTCCGAGACAACTTCTGCACTGCTCGGACGACGACAAACTCAAGGGTTGAAAACTCCTTGCGCTTAGCAGCATAAGCACCGTCACAATCCTCCTTATACAACTCGAAGTGGTAGTCTTTTTCTTTGTTGATAACCGCAGACTTGCCTTCAGCATATCCAAACTGTAACACCTCGAAATTTTGTGTCCAATAATGTGTTAACACGTGTCATTTGTTTACACGTGGCATTTATATTAAATAAAGGACTAATATTGACAAACCTTGAAAGTATGTGAATTCGAGGGTTATAAATGTCAAACAAGGGTAGATATACTGTATAGTAACCCTAAATGATGCTCGTACCTTCAAACGAATAAATCATGGATCGTACGGAAGCGAAACGCGGAAGAAAGTGAGAGATTACAAGCTACAGGGGTTAACTGTGTCAACATGTTTAATTATACCTCTGAGTGACCCTTTAACGCTCCCGAGGCTTTGTAACAGTGTTATACGCTCACTAGAATATACTGTATAAGTTCCGCGAAGTTCCGTTTTAAAACGAGAAAGTTGTGGTCAAATTCGTATAAGAAGGGTTAAAAGCGTCAACAATGAAAGTTAAGGCTTTCCGAATAATTAATAAATTAACCGGGGACTTAACAGTGCGAGTGAATAACATGAGGCCCTTAGTTGTAAATAATAGAGGGCCAAATCGCAAAGTTACCCCTTCAAACCCGAAAGGTCAGGTTAATAATTACGAAAGATTTCGTTATTAATTACCAGGATTTCGTCATGATTACAAAAGATTTAAAAAACCTGAAAATCAAACCTCTCGCGACCCGCGTTATGTTTTGGGTTAAGTGGAGGCGGGCCGCGAGCCACCTCTTATTCGCGTCTGATTTTTTTTACATCAGGCGGCCCGCGTTAAAATGTGCCTAAACCTCCAGGCGGGCCGCGTGGGACGCCCAGATGCAGAAACTTTGGATTTTCATGCCTTTTGAGCTAGTGAACGATCAAACAACCAATAAATGAGGCATGGGCGCCCCCTACTCGACCCATAGCACCTTGGGACACCTGCCTATCATCCATGATCAGTGGTAGACCAATGTGTAATGATCTTAAGGCAAATTGAGCACTATAAATAGGCATGTTTGGCTCATAACCAACACACACCTCAAACACTCAACTACTGATCATACTAAGAGCTCTCAAGTGTTCTTCTTTGTTCTCTAAGCAAGCCTAAGCTTCTGTAAGTCGT
The DNA here is from genome assembly GCF_002127325.2 of Helianthus annuus. Taxonomy (NCBI): domain Eukaryota; kingdom Viridiplantae; phylum Streptophyta; class Magnoliopsida; order Asterales; family Asteraceae; genus Helianthus; species Helianthus annuus. The sequence continues at coordinate 928,536 of NC_035435.2, read as the reverse complement.
TTAGATCCTTTGTGGTTCAATTTTACTTAGTAATGTAGCTAAAAACCAAACCGTCGTAACTACGGTTTGACTTCAAAATAAATCCGTAATGGCTCAGTCTTATGACGGATCAAAAGTAGTTATGAGTTGGTATTTATGTGGGTAATAAACCTCTAAAAGGGTTCCCTCTGATCACCACTCTAACTAGCTCAAATGTCGAGTCAAACGAATGCTTAAAAAGTCAACAGAAAGCTATTTTTGCGATTCTTGCATAATCTGTGATATAAATGATATGCAACCTGTTTAGACACTCATAAAACATGATATTAAGTATATAAACTTATTTACGCTCGTTTGAATCGACCATTTGCTATATTAAACCGGTTCGGAGCCGAATGTCGCAAAAGTTTGACTTTTGCTTTGACTTCAGTTCTGACCCGTTTTAGTGAGGTATAGATATGCCTTAGGACTCTCTTAGGACCAGGTTACATGATGGTATAACCCTCTGTGACCGGTTCATGATTTGTCCAAGTCTTTTACGCATTTCCGTTAATCGCCTAAAAGTTGACCGTAACACCATTATTAAAATAAAGCGAGTATTTCGGATACGTGAGCGGACCATAACCTTGCTTACTAAATTATAAGCATGTCCTTAAAGTTTCACGTCAATCCGAGGTCTAGAATGAGAGTTATGCTAAATAGCGCAATTAAAGTAAACTTTTGTAATAAACGGCGCAATTAGCATAACACCTATCTAAACCAAGATTTCGTCACCAAAACTTTTACCCACTGTTATAAAATAATATTTTTGGAATATTAAAGATTTTTAATAATTTTTACCTCGCTCATAACCTGCGGTTATGGCTACGGTTCGGTAAATACCGAATATGCCCTTTTCGGCCAAAACTTGAGTTCTACAAGGTCTTTTGACCCGATTCCAGTTGCTACTGATTTTAAATAATAAATAAAGTATTTTAAACTTTATAAACTGTTCGGGAAACTCAGATTTCCTGTAGAACTCGAAAAGCTCTTTAAAAGTCTTTAAAATGACCGAAAAACCCCTACGGGGCGTAATATTAACTTAAACTCGTTACGGGCATCACGGAAGGTATCCTACTGATACCACAACCTCTTTAAGGCATATTGACTTAGGAAATAAACGTAGGACTCTCATGGTTAACCGTTTCGCCTATTGTGCGCACGGTTCGGCTTATGGAACTAGTTTTCATAAATTAGCCGACATGGGTCAAACCATATTATTTTGACCCCAAAATCCAGAGTGTGAACCTTGAACCCATATAAAACAAGTCTCTGAACTTGTTGGGTCGGAATCACACTCCATTCTCGGTTTTCGCCTTTTCGCGCGATTAAACCATATTTATATTTCGGAACCAACCGGTCTAGGCTACGGCCAATATAAAGACCCGTTAGGATTCTAATAGGTTAATTAAAACCTTCGTTCCAGAATAGGAGCCCCAGTAAAAGCTACCTGTGACGTAATCCATTAAGGAATATACTTGCAAAGGTAAATACTTTTAACTTATTTTCCCTTATACGGGCTTGGGTTACGGTATATAAAATACCGCTTGATTGAGCATCATATCTTCCATCGCTTAGGTGGTTAATTGAATAATGTGATCGGCTCATTTAAACAGTCTTGTTACTTAAAAGCCTTTGGGGGTTTAATGACCGTTGTCCCGGATATCCTTGGCATCATTTTACGAAATGGCCACGACCTCGACATCCCGGTGTAGGCGTACACCCGGTATATTATGTCGACATTATTATTATTAAAAGACGTAGCCGTTGGTTTTTACACCACGGTTTTACGCAATGTGGGGTGTCTATTAATCTTTAACCCGGACAGGATCCGGGCTACTGAACGCATAAAAGGACATGTAATTCGTTCACAAGATTTTAATAATTTTCCCAAGTTATAAAAGAGTTTGTGCCTCGTGCATTCAAATCAATTTTAATAAACATTTTCAAATGTGTCAGTTGAACGTATTTACCAGTGTAAACTGACGTATTTTCCCCAAAAGATTAAGTGCAGGTGCTACACGAAATTTGGCTGGTAATAGCTTCCTAGCATCACGAATAGTCTCGCAAACTTGATGCTGTATCTGACTGAACAATACTTTATTTTATTTATGATCCCCTGTGGATACAATTCGACTTCTGTAATACACTTGATATTACATTCAAAAGGTTGAATTATATTTATCTTTATGCTTCCGCTGTGCATTCATATAATTGTGTGGTTTGACTATATTGTTGCCAACTACGTCACGGTAATCCCCCACCGGGCCCACCGGTGATACACGTGGAAATCGGGGTGTGACAGGTTGGTATCAGAGCCAACATTGAGTGAATTAAACACTATCCTAATGTGTTTAATCTCAGTGACACAATTGCACATACTTGAGTCTAGACAAGAACATAGGACAAAATTCGAATTGTTATTCCAATTTCGTCTTTTTCTTTTATTATTGGTATTTAAAGTTTTATAAAGCAGGAAATATGCCTCCAATGATTTTCCGAGGAAGAGGAAGGGGAAGAAGAGGCAGAGGAGAGATCGTTACTCACCACGATCACGAAGCCGGGCCTTCAAATACGCGAGCTCCTTCAACTACAAGGAGTGAAGAACCGCAGAGGCGAAGAGACCTTTATGAACCTACAAGGCATTCCACCTCGCACAGCTCGACGCCATCATACCGGCACTCATTCGGGCCAAATTCCGAGAATGATCCCAACAACCCGCAACCCTCCTTCATACCTCTACAACGTTCGGTATCGCACCGAAATTTTGACGACCCTACTCCATACTTCAGAAGTCAGTTTAATCCAGCTGACTACATCCAGGAACCTTCAGGTTTTGTTCCATTAGGGCCGCAAGATCACTTCTCCGAAGATCATATGGACGAAGATACTGATCCGACAGAACCTGCTCGTGGTACGCCCACGTATCCAATAGAAGTCTCTGATGGGTCATCCTTCCATGGCACACCCTATCAGGGACCTGATAGATTTCAAGCGTTGTTCGACCGACATGAGTGGTACTACACGCCACCTCAACAAACATCACAACAACTGCGACATCCGCGAGATCCCTCCGAGGATCCACACTTCGTGGCAGTTACGCCACCACCTCCGCCACCGGCGCAACCAGTAATGCCTGATCTGCCAAGGCGTAGGAGGACAAATGCTCGTATGTCCACACGAGGAGGGGGAGATTTCCACTTCAGCACCCCTCGACACTTCAGTAGTAGCCACTATCCGCCACTACAAGAAGAAGGACCTTCAAGTCCTGTACAGGAGGCGAACTCCGCACCAGCTGCACCAAATTCGCCACCATTTGGGTATGACCAACCCATACCTGCTTACACGGGTCCAACGGCTTACAACCCGTTCGAACCGTCATCACAAGCACATTACAACTACAATTATGAGCGCGACCCATATGTGGTGTCGGCTAGGTATAATGCACGATATCCCGACGGAGCTCATGGGAACATGGGAGCACCGGACTACTCAGCTCATGGGTATCCAATACCTCCCAGACCTCCAGTTCCGCAACCAGCACCTCAACCACGTTTCTCTCCTCCTGAGCATGAAGAGATACTCCACCGATTGGGTCGCGTGGAGAGAGAGTTCGAGGAAGAGAAAAAGAGCCACCGAGGATTCCTCAAGGGCTTAGCAAACCTACTGAAGGGCAAGAAGAAGAAACGTGATCATTAGTCCTTATGTATGTTCTAATGTAATGTTTATTCTAAAAAGAAGTCCCTGCGTGGACATTTATCGTATTTCAGTCCCTACGTGGACTTATCTTTTAGTCCTTGCATGGACACTTATCTTATATTAGTCCCTGCGTGGACTTGTCACTTATTTTAAACCTCTATGTAGGTATGTACTATTTAAAAGACCCGTTTAGGGCGGTATGTAATCGTATTAAAATTATGGAATGTTATATTATGAATTTCATTTTTGCTATCACTATATATGAAATAAATCAAAACCATTCCTTTTAAATTGATCTGCCTAAATGAAGAATCTTAAGAGTGAAACCTAGCCTGGTGTCTTTTAAGACCCGACCAAGATGGTAAGACCTAATTAAAAGATTCTGATTCCCTGTTAACCTCTGTAAGCATGTTAACAAATCATGACAGATGTGATTCGTTAAAATCGCACACGTCATTCTTATACAATAATCCTTCTAAGGATTTCAAAAACCCTACTAAATGATTTGTAAATCATGGGTTAAATCATCAATAGAGATGATCATTTGTTTAAACATCCATTAGTGATGTAGTGCCTACGGGCTAATCTTATTAAAACATCCATTAGTGATGTAGTGCCTACGAGCCAATCTTATTTAAAACATCCATTAGAGATGTAGTGCCTACGGGCCAACCTTAATAAAACATCCATTTGTGATGTAGTGCCTATGGGCCATAATAATTGTCTTATAAGGACAAAAGACAGTGGTGGTCTATGACTCCCTGTCAGAAAGGGGTAAAATAACTACGGTTCAAAGCTCTATGCCTTTGATTCTCTGAAATCTCGGCTAATATTATAAAACATCCTTGTGATTAGGCTTTGTGCCGCCAATATTATTGTTATAGCTAAAATAGGATATATTCAAATCCTAAACACTAAGTGAGTAATAAGTTAACCAGATATGGCCTCTGTTACCATGGTTAACGAATTGTCATAAAAGACAATTCCATAATAAGCTTCTAAATAAAATTTTGTTATCTTCTGTAACAGATTCAAGTTACAATGGCGGATCCCAATGGAGAGAATAGCCATACAAATGAAGATGACTACGACAATGCGCAAGTGCATCTGACAGGCGCACAGCTAAAGGCTCTGATTGACAACGCTGTTCAGGCAGCTCTTGATCGTTAATACACCGAGTCTCATAACAGAACCGTATCAAAACCACCCTCCAAACCAAAGTCACAATCCAAACCACTCTCCAAACCCAAGAAAGATGACGATAATCACTCATCCGCTGAGAATAGTATTCGTCGTGATCGAGAATATACTGATGCATCCGGTGCCAAGGGCTGCACCTACAAGTACTTCGTGTCTTGTAAACCCCGGGAATTCACAGGGGAAAAGGGTGCTGTTGATTGTATCACCTGGCTGGATGAGATGGACACTATTGTGGACATCAGTGGGTGTGCGGAGAAGGATGTGGTGAAGTTTGTGTCGCAGTCGTTTAAGGGCGAGGCCCTGGCATGGTGGAGAGCGTTGGTACAAGCATCGGGTAAGTCTGCTCTGTACAAGATGGCATGGGAGGAATTTATTGCTCTCATTAAAGAAAACTACTGCCCTCAGCATGAGGTGGAGAAGATCGAGTCTGATTTTGTGTCATTGGTAATGACAAACCTGGACTGCCAGGCCTATTTGACGAGCTTCAATACGATGTCTCGCCTGGTCCCGTACCTTGTGACACCAGAGTCCAGAAGAATCGCTCGTTTCATTGGGGGATTAGAACCCGCGATAAAAGCTAGCGTGAAGGCCTCTCGGCCGACGACCTTCAGGTCAGTGACTGACCTCTCCTTGTCCCTCACTTTAGATGCTGTCCGTCTGAGGATGCTAAGGAGCAAGGAGGTAGAAAAGAGGAAACGTGAGGACGACACCTCACGAAGGTCGGGAAAGAAACACCGTGGAAGCGGTGATGGCAAGAGAGGGGCGGAAGCGAAGAAAGATGGGCAAGCAGGAGAAAGGCCCAAATGCAAAATCTGCCAGAAGCCCCACTCTGGGAAATGTAGGTTTGGGTCGAATTCACAGTCCCAGCCAAAGTCTTTTGCCTATGGACTATGCAAGTCCAAGGACCATAAGACAGTGGACTGTAAAAAGATCAAGGACGCAACCTGCTATGGTTGCAATGAAAAGGGGCATATCAAGAGCAACTGCCCTAAGAGTGCAAGGAAACCGGAAGAGAACAAGAAGACGAATGCGAGAGTCTTCCGCATGGATGCAAAGGAGGCTGTGCTGAACGACAATGTACTTACAGGTACTTTTCTCATAAATAATATATTTGCAAGAGTACTTTTCGATTCAGGCGCTGATAAATCCTTTGTAGACCAAAAATTTTGCAAACTATTGAATATGCCTATCAAAACCCTGGATGTGAAATACGAGGTAGAGTTAGCAGACGGCATGATAGAAACCGTCTCCACTGTTCTAGAGGGATGTGAAATGTCCATTAAGAACCATTCTTTTCCTCTATCTCTACTTCCCTTCAAACTGGCGGGTTTCGACATTGTTCTAGGCATGGACTGGTTATCCCACAACCAGGCCCAAATCGTTTGCAACAAAAGGCTTATAGTGCTAAAGACTCCGAGTGGTGAATCGCTTACCATTCGAGGAGACACGCAGTATGGATTACCCGAGGACGTATCTATGCTCAAAGCTTCAAGATGTTTAAAAAGAGGCTGTGTCATTTACATGGCTCAGGTGATAATTGAAGAGCCCAAGCCGAAGATAGAGGATCTTCCTGTTATTTCTGAATACCCCGAGGTCTTCCCCGAAGAACTACCTGGTTTACCCCCAGATAGGCAAGTGGAATTCAGAATAGATATCATTCCTGGAGCAGCTCCCATAGCTAGAGCGCCCTACAGGCTAGCTCCGACTGAAATGAAGGAATTAAGGACCCAGTTGGATGAACTGTTGGCAAAAGGTTTTATCAGACCTAGTTCGTCTCCCTGGGGAGCACCTGTCCTATTTATGAAGAAGAAGGACGGATCGATGCGGTTGTGCATCGATTATCGTGAGCTAAATAAAGTGACCATAAAGAATAGATATCCTTTGCCGAGGATCGATGATCTATTCGATCAGCTGCAAGGAGCAAGTTCGTCTCCATTCTCGGTTTTCGCCTTTTCGCGCGATTAAACCATATTTATATTTCGGAACCAACCGGTCTAGGCTACGGCCAATATAAAGACCCGTTAGGATTCTAATAGGTTAATTAAAACCTTCGTTCCAGAATAGGAGCCCCAGTAAAAGCTACCTGTGACGTAATCCATTAAGGAATATACTTGCAAAGGTAAATACTTTTAACTTATTTTCCCTTATACGGGCTTGGGTTACGGTATATAAAATACCGCTTGATTGAGCATCATATCTTCCATCGCTTAGGTGGTTAATTGAATAATGTGATCGGCTCATTTAAACAGTCTTGTTACTTAAAAGCCTTTGGGGGTTTAATGACCGTTGTCCCGGATATCCTTGGCATCATTTTACGAAATGGCCACGACCTCGACATCCCGGTGTAGGCGTACACCCGGTATATTATGTCGACATTATTATTATTAAAAGACGTAGCCGTTGGTTTTTACACCACGGTTTTACGCAATGTGGTGTGTCTATTAATCTTTAACCCGGACAGGATCCGGGCTACTGAACGCATAAAAGGACATGTAATTCGTTCACAAGATTTTAATAATTTTCCCAAGTTATAAAAGAGTTTGTGCCTCGTGCATTCAAATCAATTTTAATAAACATTTTCAAATGTGTCAGTTGAACGTATTTACCAGTGTAAACTGACGTATTTTCCCCAAAAGATTAAGTGCAGGTACTACACGAAATTTGGCTGGTAATAGCTTCCTAGCATCACGAATAGTCTCGCAAACTTGATGCTGTATCTGACTGAACAATACTTTATTTTATTTATGATCCCCTGTGGATACAATTCGACTTCTGTAATACACTTGATATTACATTCAAAAGGTTGAATTATATTTATCTTTATGCTTCCGCTGTGCATTCATATAATTGTGTGGTTTGACTATATTGTTGCCAACTACGTCACGGTAATCCCCCACCGGGCCCACCGGTGATACACGTGGAAATCGAGGTGTGACACAAACTTACGGCCGCTATTATAACCCGCTCGACCCAATTCAAGCATGTACGTGGCAAGTTCAGTCGAATTCAGAATACGGTCAGCAAGCTGCATAAAACAAGGCCACTAAATAAAAATCACAAAAACAAAAGAACAAGAAAAAGCAAAACAAATTACCAAGGGCACTCCACGAGAAAGCAACCATCTGGTGTCAGCAGATGTTTCCTCTGCAAGGAGTTCTGCTGCTTGGCTTTCAGCAGCTTTTTCAGCAAGAAGGCACTGTGCAGCTTCACACTCAGCCACTTTCTGCTGAACAAGAACCTCCAACTTATCAATCCGATCAATATACTCCTTCTCCTTCTTTTCGGACTCAACACACGCCTGCTGCGCCTCTTCAGCAAGCACTGTTTTTTCACCAGATAACCGCACAATGGCATCGCGCTGAGATTGCATCTCAACATTCGTACGCGCGCACGCGGCTTCCCAATCTTTCTGTTTTTGCTCATTCAGCTGCTTTTGTTCTTCAAGTTTTTGTTCAGCATCAGCAACCCTCCACTGCAACCCTTTCCTCTCCGCGTTAAATTTCTCCTTCTCTTCAGCAAACACCTTCTTAGACGCCTCAAACTCAAGAGTCTCCTCCCCCATCGACCGCCACTCACGAAGTATCTCTTAAGAAGTAGCAAAAAAATTAAGCCCGGCACGAACATGGTCGTCCAACAAGGAAAATCGATTGCGATTTTTCTGAAACATCCTCTCAGCAGGAGGAAGAGACATAGCAAAAAATTCATGACAGTTGTTCACATCATCCATCCTGGAACCTTGAGTAAGGTTCCAGCGAGGGGCGTGTGGTAGGTCGTCGCAAGCAGGATTACCCCAAGAATCAGCAGGGTTATGCTCAAATTGCGGGTTGCGCACAATACCAGAAGTAGCTCCACCACCACCAGGAGGACGCTTGGTATAAATGGTTTGTTGGGGGGTAGTTTCACTAGATTCCATCTCTAACTCAACACCCTTTCCCTTATCAGCTCCACCATCACCTCCAACTTCACCACCATCACCTCCAACATCATCACCAACAGTTCCAGCATCACCGCCACCTTCACCCACAACTTCAGTAACTCCTTCCTCCCCCTTTTTGCCCGCATCAACACCATCATGAGGAGGGGTCAGACCAACCGTCCTAGACGGAGGAGAAGTGGGCGGTGTGATCTGAGAAATATCTACCGCACGAGGCTTCTTACCAATCTTGACTGCTATCATGGAACCAGAGTTAAGAACAACACAAAAAAAAAAACAACAACAATATGCAAGTAGAAACTAATTACCAGTAGGAGGGGCGGATGCAGCATAAAGCTCCTCCAACAGATTTCCACGACCCCCACTAAAAACACCAAGGTCAATCTCAGACTCAGAAGGTGCCGTGGGGGTTTCCTTGTGAAGTTTTGCCTTCTTGGCAGCAAGAAGGGCAGCAGCTTGCTCATCAAGTTGGCGTTTTTGATCTTCAAGAGCTTTTTTCTTCATGTGCTCAGATAAAGTAGCACCATCGTCAGGATCGGATTCTCGATTTCTCTCACCAGCCCCTAGGCCAGACAACGTGTCAGAAACTACCACATAATCTAGACAAGGAAGAGTAGAGGGTCGCTTACGAGAAGAACCAGCAGCTTTACCCTCAGGCTTCCCCTCTCTCCTTCCAGACCTATCAGTTCTCGCCTTTTTCCTTAACTCCAACTGAGAAGGGTCAACAGACACCTCTACATCATCATCATCACCAACAACCTCGTGCACGGGCTCAGCAACATCAACATGCGCGGTACCTGCACGCGCGCAGTGAGAGGTTAGATCTTCAAAGTTTTGGTCAGAACTTCCACTCGAAAGGACAATGACTTCCTCTCGACCCGAGTCGACAGAGTCATCCCAAGCATCTTCACCTAAAACTTCGTTAGCATATCTACTCAAGCTATCATCGGTTGGATGCAAAAAACGACCCCGGATCTGGTCTAACCACGTCGGGTTCCCCTCAGCTTGGATAGCTTCAACTATGGCACCCGCCGCTTTAGGGTCCAAGGCATTCAACAAGCTGTAGCCAACTGCAAATTGGCAACAAAATAAGAAAACATAATAAACATAAAGGAAAATAATCCAGCAGTAACTTATGAAAGAAACATACATTTGCCCCGATAACTGTATACAGGTTGACCCAATGGATTCTTGGGCACCCACAACAAACTCATCCCAGCACCAACCAAGGCCATCTCATCCAGTTGAGAAATAGCAGTCGCCTTCTGGGTTATCCTCTTGAACCAATCCTGAACACCATAATCCTCCATAACATCTACCCTTGGAATCCCTTGGTTCGCCTGCCGATAAGGCATGTCTATCGGAATCACACCGCGGCGGATGTAGAAAAATTTCTGTTTCCAGTCATGTAGACTCTTCAAAGGCACAGAGCACACCAAAGCAACACCTGATCGTGCTTGAAACGAATAGAAACCATTGGCGTAGGTAACACTATAAAATACATTAAACATCTCAAAAGTAGGCTCAATACGATAAGCCCTACAGATGTATTCAAAATGGGTAATGCGTGGAAGCCCAATCGCATTAATTTGGGAAATATGAAGCCCATACCCCCTTAACACAGCAGCAGTAAACTTCGTTATTGGCAACCTGAAACTACCTTCCCGGAAAAACGCTACATACAAGGTGATATAGCCTGGAGGGGCATCCAAAGCAGTGGATCCAGCAGGAGGGTACTGAGCTCCCCACTCGGGACGGAGTTCATACCCCTGACAAGATTAAGAAACTCCTCCTCCTTCCACCCGATAACAGCCTGATCCGGACCAGGAGGGGCCCTCCCCTTGTATTTTCTTTTCCGACTGGCAGGGTTCTTCTCAGACATAGTGTAAGCACTAAGAAGTGGGAGATAAGAACTCAAGAAAATTATTGAAGAACGGAGAATAAGGGAAGAAGATAGATGGAAAACACACTTGAAATTTGAAAATGTAAAGGAGAAAGGGTAACCGCCTCCTATTTATACCCATCGCATTTAATGCGATGGGTAGTGGACCGTCAGAACATTTAAAAAGCAACCAATAAAGGAGTGACACGTCAGAAGAGAGAGAAGACGTCAGCTCTTTTTTCGGGAAGCACGGGCGACAAGGCCGCCTGACGTGACAGAAAGTCACTGAAAAAGCAACTGTTCACCTCCGATAAGACAGAGATGTCAGACAGTCACACCAAACACTTCCCCATAACCACCAAACTTCCACCAGAAGGAAACATCAGGGGCCAAAACCCATGCGCCATGCGTCCATTTGGCTCACTTTTTACAAAGGGTCAAAACCCATGCGCCATGCGTCCATTTGGCTCACTTTTTCAAAGAGCCAAAACCCATGCGCCATGCGCCCATTTGGCTCACTTTTTACAAAGGGCCAAAACCCATGCGCGATGCGTCCATTTGGCTCACTTTTTCAAAGGGCCAAAACCCATGCGCCATGCGTCCATTTGGCTCACTTTTTACAAAGGGCCAAAACCCACGCGCGATGCGTCCATTTGGCTCACTTTTTACAAAGGGCCAAAACCCATGCGCGATGCGTCCATTTGGCTCACCTTTTACAAAAAGCCAAAAACCATGCGCGATGCGTCCATTTGGCTCAGCTTGTACCAAAAGTCCAAGACCCATGCGCCACGCGTCCACTTGGCTCATCTTTATATATATAGAAGGCCAAAAAACTCCACGCGTCGCAAAAGCTCACTACTTTCATAAGTCCAGAATCCCTCCTAGACGATCAACTCAACTAGAAGGCACACTGGACTGGGGGGACTTGAAGAGGTATGGTCCCAATTCCCTGCCTACATGGCAGGGACCACACCACTTTTGAGCATACAAGGCGTCCACATCAGCGAAGTCATCCAGAAGCTTCTAGAAGCTTCTGGAAGACTCGCAACTGGCACCAAAGATGCCCTATCCGACATAAAGGACAACACGTGTAACCACACGCAGAACGCCACATAGGCCTGCGACAAATCAGGGAGCAGGGCTGACGGCGCCAGTACGAGGCATCCAGCGTGGACAAATGTAACGACGCCACGTGTACCACTACACCTGCCGTGACAGAGCAGACCAAGAGGATATTCCCCTTGGTCGGACAGCTGCCCCGCGCCCACAGCTGGCACAACTGCTCCTTCCTTCTTCACCCTCCGGCTATAAATAGGACCCTTCATCATTCAGGTTCAGGATCTTTTACTCTCCATACTCACTCTATACACACACTGTTTATTTTCCTCTCAGAACAGTACTTATTCTCACACCGAAGCCTGGTTAAGAGGGAAAACCTCTTCCCCCTCTTAACGAGACTAACGGTGTTTACTGTTTTGCAGATCTCGAGCCATTGTTACGAGCAAGAAAAGAGGTTGAACCCCACAGACGAAATAACCCCATCGATAAACCCTGTGTTAATCGGTGTTTCATCATGACCCTTTTGACATAATATCACCATTTGGAGTATTGTAATAAGACAACAAATCTATATCATCTTTGATGTGTCATCTGCTGTGGTTCTTTACTCTTACTCAACACTCGCTCCAGATACCACCGTGTGTTGATTCTTACTCTTCATCAACACAAGACTTCTTCCAACAAACATACATTACCAAGTCATAGACTGTCGTAAAAAAACATCTTGCCCAATCTGCATATGACAACCCTGATACTCGTCCATCTCTCTCTTCTATATACACCCACATGACTATGACCTTAATTAGAATACAAAATCCCTAGATGGCTAGATGTAGTGTGGGTCTTAAGACGCCTTAACACATAAAGAGTAACATCCTAGTGTCTGATGTATAGTGTGGCCATGAACTATCAAGTAGTTATGTATTAGAGTTCATCAATTTTGTTATGTATTTTTTTGGTTCGGTTTAAATTGAGTAGAACTATTTTGGAACTCAAAAGCTGTATAGTATTTGGATTAAGTGTCAAAATTCCTTGCAAATTGCCCAGAAAATGTAACACCTCGAAATTTTTGCGTCCAATAAAGTATTGACACGTGTCTTAAGTTTACACGTGGTATTAAATACAGAATAAAGGACTAAAGTTGACAAACATGGAAAGTATGTAAATTCGAGGGTTAAAAATGTCAACGAGGGATAAATACACTGTACAGTAACCCTAAATGATGCTCTTACCTTCAAACGGATAAATCATGGATCGTACGGAACGAAATGCGGAAGGAAGTGAGAGATTACAAACTACAGGGGTTAATTGTGTCAACATGTTTAAGTGATACCTCTGATTGACCCTTTAACATACCCGAGGCTTTGTAACAGTAAATTACGCTCACTAGAATATACGATATAAATTTCGCGAAGTTCCGTTTTAAAACGAGAAAGTTATGATCAATTCCGTATGCAAGGGGTTAGAAGCGTCAACAATGAAAGATAAGGCTTTTCGGATAGTAATTAAACTAACCGGGGACTTAACAGCGTGGGTAAAAGTCACGAGGCCCTTATTCGTAAATAATCGAGGCCCAAATCGCAAAGTTACCCCTTCGAAACCGAAAGGTAAGGCTAATAATGGCAAAAGATTTGAAAATCTTGAATTACAGGCCTCAGGCGGCCCGCGTTAGAGAATCATGGAAGCTTATGCGGGCCGCGAGCCATATGAAGATCCGGTTCCTGACATAAGGATTCAGGCGGCCCGCGTGAGCCTAGCCTGATCCTTAATGCGGGCCGCGTGAAGGTGCCAGATGCAGAAATTCGGGACAGGTTCACTGTTTGCTCATTTAACCAACTTATATGGCATTAATGGAAGCATGGGCGCCCCCTACATGTCCCCTAACACTCAGGGACAGCTGCTGATCATCCATGAGCAATTATAGGTTGAGTTGTAATGATCTTGTGCCCAAAATTTCACTATAAAAGGCCATCTTGTGCACCATTGTTCAACACACCTCAAACCTGCTTTCTTGATCACTTCTGGAGCTCAAGAGCATTCTTCTAACATCTCTGGTCGTGCACCAAGCTTCTGTAAGTATGCCTAACCCTTTGTGGTTTAGTTTTTCATAGTTTTAACTTAAAAGTCAATCCGTCGTAATTAACGATTGACTTTACGATAAATCATGAATGGTCCAGTGATTTGTCGAATCAAAGGTAGTTATGTGTTGGTGATCATGTATGCTTTAAACCCCTAAAAGGGCACCCTCTGATTCCCACTCTAACTAGTCCGAATGTCAAGTCAAACTTGCTTAGAAAAAGTCAACATAATGCTATTTTGCGATTTTAAGCATAATCAGTAATGTAGATGGCGTGTAATCTGTTTTAACACTCATATAACATGATAATAAGTATATTAACTAGTCTAAGCTTGTTTGATCCGACCATTTACTGTTTTGACCCGGTTCGGAACCGAAAGTCGCAAAACTTTGACTTTTGCTTTGACTTTAGTTCTGACCCGTTTTGGTATGATTTAGATATGCCTTAGGACTCTCTTAGGACCAGGTTACATGATGGTATAACCCTCTGTGATCGGTTCGTTGTTTGTCCGAGTCTTTAGCACATTTCCGTTAAATGCTTAAAAGTTGACCGTAACGCCCTTTCCAATTTAAAACGAGAATTTTTGACATGTAAAAGGACCATAACATTGGTTACTGATTTCTAAGCATGTCCCTAAAATGTCACATCAATCCGAGGTCTAGAATAGGAGTTATGCTAAATAGCGCAATTACGGAAACTTTAGTAATTAAACGGCGCATTTAGCATAAAGCCTATCTAAACCCAAATTTCGGCACCAAACCTTTTACACACTGATGTAAAATAATATTTTGGGAATTTTAAAGATTTTTAATTAGTTTTAACCTGCTCATAACCTGCGGTTATGGCATCGGTTCGGTAAATACCAAATACACCTTTTTCGAGCATAACTTGAGTTCTACAAGGTCTTTTGACCCGATTCCAGTTGCTACTGATTTTAAATAATAAATAAAGTATTTTGGACTTTATAAACTGTTCGGAAAACTCAGATTTCCTGTAGAACTCAGAAACCTCTTTTATAATCCTTAAAATGACCGAAATACCCCTACGAGGCATATAATGAACTTAAACTCGTTACGGGCATTATGGAAGGTATCCTACTGATACCACAACCTCTTTAAAGCATATTGACTTAGGAAACATGTGTAGGACTCTTACGGTTACCCGTTACGCCTTATGCGCGCACGGTTCGGCTTATGTAACTAGTTTACATAAACTAGCCGAAACGGGTCAAACCTTATTGTTTTGACCTCAAAATCCAGAGTGTGATTATATTACCCATATAAAACAAGTCTTCAAACTTGTTGGGTCCGAATCACATTCCATTCCCGGTTTTTAGCCTTTCATGCGATTAAACCGTAAATATCCTTTGAAACCAACCGGTCTAGCTAAGGCTAAATTAAAGACCCGTTAGGATTCTAATAGGTTGATTTAAACCTTCGTTCCAGAATAGGAGATCAGTAAAAGAAACTTGCATTGTTTATTAAGGATTAATACTTGCTCAGGTAAATACTTTTAACTTATTTTCCATTATACGTGCTTGGGTTACGGTATTTAAAATACCGCTTGGTCGGGAAATTGACCCCAACTCATTAGTAGTTGGGTATTATCAATATGACCCGTTTAAAAACTTGTTTTGTTGGCTTTACGCCTTTGGGAGCTTAATGACCATGTCCCAGATATCCTTGGCATCATTTTACGAAATGGCCACGACCCCGACACACGGGTGTAGGCGTACACCCGTAATGTGTCTATATTATTAAAGGTATAACCGTTGGTTTTCCCGCCACGGCTTTATGCTTAGTGGCGTGTCTATTAACCTTTAACCCGGCACGACCCGGGTGACCGAACGCATAGTAACATGTAATTCTTTTACAAGATTTAATCATAAATTATCCCAAGTTATAAAGAGTTTGTGCCTTGTGCATTCAAATCAATTTTATTAAACATTTTACAAGAGTGTCGGTTGAATGTATTTACCAGTGTAAACTGACGTATTTTCCCTAAAAAGATTAAATGCATGTTCTAAGCGTAATTGGCTGGATATTTCTCCTTAGCATCAATAAAGAGTCTCGCAAGCCTAAGATGCCTACGTCTGTTGAACAATACCTATATTTTAATTTGATCCCCTGTGGATTTTATTTCAACGATTGTGATACTTTGATATTACATTCAATGGTTGAAATATATTTATCTTATTGCTTCCGCTGTGCATTTATATATTGTGGTTTGACTATATTGTTGCCAACTACGTCACGGTAATCCCCCACCAGGCCCACCGGTGAAACACGTGGAAATCGGGGTGTGACAGGTTGGTATCAGAGCCAACGTTGAGTGAATTAAACACTATCCTTAAGTGTTTAATCTCAATGACACAATCGCACATACTTGAGTCTAGACAAGAACATAGGAAAAATTCGAAATTTTATTCCAGTTTGTCTTTTATTGTTTATTGTGATTTAAAGGTTTGTTAAGCAGGAATTATGCCACCAGCAATTAAGAGAGGATGAAGAGGGCCGATCACTACTCATAATGATCACGAGGCCGGACCTTCGAACATGCGAGCTCCTTCCAGTACAAGGAGTGAAGAACCCCAGAGGCGTAGAAGAAACCTCTTTGAGCCAGCAAGACATTCTACCTCGCACAGTTCGACACCTTCATACCGTCACTCTTTTGGACCAAATTCGGAGAACGATCCCAGTAACCCTCAACCTTCGTTTATACCTCTCCAGCGATCTGCTTCGCACCGTTCCTATGGCGATCCTACTCCTTTCTTTCAAGGCCGATTTAACCCGGCTGATTATGTCCAAGAACCAATAGGTTATAACCCATTAGGACCTGAAGACCATTTCTCCGAAGATAATGCGGTAGATATGGATGAAGACACGGATCCCATAAAACCTGCAAGAGGTACTCCCAACCACCCTATCGAGATCTCTGATGGGTTATCCTTCCATGGAACGCCCTATCAAGGTCCCCGACAGTTACCAGGCGAGGTTTAACCAGTGTGATTGGCACTTCACACCTTCTCATCACTTCTCGCCTCATGAGCAGTAACAACAACAGGATCCTTCCGAGGATTCGCGTTTCGTGGCAGTTACGCCACCGCCTCCTCCGCCACCAGTTCAACTAGCACCTCCAGATCCGCCAAGGCGTAGGAGATCAGGCGCGCAGATGTCCACCCGAGGAGGGGAATTCCATTTTAGCACCCCTCGCCACTCGAGTGCAAGTCACTTTCCGCCAGTACCTGAAGAACCGCAGTTAGGGGAACCTTCTGGTCACCCTGCAGAGGTGAATTCTGCACCAGTTGCACCACCTCCACCACCATTCGACTATGACAATCCAATACCAGCATACGGCGGTTCCACTGCGTATAACCCGTTTGAGCAGCCGACTCACACGGACTACAACTATAATTTTGATGCCGACCCATACGTGGTAGCGGCTAATTACAATGCCCTCCATCCAGACAGAACTTATGGAAACCTTTGGGGAACAGATTACTTAGCTCATGGGTATCCAATACCTCCTTGTAACACCTTGAAAATTCCTGTCCAACGAAATAAAGACACGTGTCATGTGGGACAAATGTGTCAGAAACCGGGTCAAATACAAAGATGCGTGGTAGGATTTTAAGAGGGCGTCATGTTATTAAAACACCTCTGAACGACCCAAGGGCGACATGTTATTAAAACACCTCTGAGCGACCCGAATTTATAAATCCCAAGATCCATAAACTATTTGATAAACATCTTGTATATTTTACCGGCTAATTCTAAATAAATAAAACTCCATCTCTTGTAAGGAAGTTGGATTATTAATAAGTGTTACTACAATAATTTCTGATTTTAAATCCTAATCTAGTGAGAAATGGGAGTTGATGAGAATTCAAGCTTTCCTTGTAACTTCCGTCAATTTGCAAGTCCCACAAGAATCCAATTTAAAAAGGGGACATGTAAGAACCATGCAAGCATGCAATGGCTGAACAGATGGTCCCACAACTGAAAAAGATGGCTTGGATTCGGGTTTGTTGATTGCATGGTCAAGACTTGGAAAGTTTACAAATTTTTGTCCTCTGACCATCGGTTACGGACCGCAAGGCCCTAGGCTTACGGTCCGTAAGGAGGGTACCTGGGCGAGTTCAGCAAAGGTCGGTTACGGACCGCAACAATCTGAGCATACGGTCCGCAAAGGCTGCATACGAACCGCAAGAGTTTATGCTTACGGTCCGTAAGCCTGTCGCTGGCAGCAGGATTTGGACAGCTGCCTGTTCAGCCTGTTACACCGACTTAGAAAGGTGGTTTTTGAAACAATGGCCTTGCTAGGCAATATTTAGCCCTCTAGGGACATCTGGGATGATCTTGTAACTATCCTAGACTACCTTGGCATGATCTTGAGCCTCTTGGTTCACTATAAAAGGGACTTGAGTGGTGACCATTTGGACTTGCTCATTCACATTACACTCAAGGCACTCTTGGAGCTTCTCTGGACATCAACCAAGATTCCCTTAAGCCTCTAATCCTTCTTAGGACTCTTGTAAGTGTCCTTAACCTCCCTTAATTCGTTTTAACTTAGTTAATTAGCTAAAAGTCAAACCGTCGTAATTAAGGTTTGACTTCGTGATTAATTAAATTGTGCTCTGTCAAATCACGAATTAAAAGTACCTTTAAGTAGGTAATTATGTGGGTAACAAACCCTTAAAAGGGTATTTCCAGATTCCCACTCTAACTATGCTAATTGTCGAGTCAAAGCTTATTATAAAAAGTCAACAAAATACTTATTTGCGAATTAATGCATAATTAGCAATGTAGGGTACATGCAACCTGTTTGATCATTAAAATAACTTGGTAATTAATGTAAGAACATGTTCCAACATGTTCAACTCGACAATTTTCAGTTTAGGCTCGGTTTGGAACCGAAAGTCGCAAAGTTTGACTTCTGATTTGACTTTAAGTTCTGACCCGTTTAAGCCAAGATTAGGATTGCCTTAGAGCTTCTTTTGAACCTATTTGCATGTTAGTATAACTCTCTGAGATTATACAACTTGGTTCATTAGATATCCTATTCACATGCATGTTTCCGTTAATCGCTTATATGTTGACCATTATGCCCATTTGACCTTAAAACGTGACTTTTGAAAATATAAAAGGGTAGGCACCTTAGCTACTGATTTATAAACTTGCACCCAAAATTTGAAGTCAGTTTGAGGTCTAGATTAGGAGTTATGCTCAATAGCGTAATTAAAAGCTTCTTTATTAATTAAATGGCGTAAATTACGTATAGCCTATCAAAACCCAAATTTTTATACCAAACTTTTTACCACTGTTATAAAATAATATTTTGGGATTTTTGGTGATTTTTATTTATTTTTAGGCTGAGCATAACTTAGTGTTCTAAGATTAATTCGGTTTATGCCGGTTTTACCTTTTTTTTAGCCATAAAATGAGTTTTACAAATCCTTTTGGTCTCAAACCAATTTCTACTGATTTGTTATGATAAATAAATTATTTTGAGCCTTCTGGAATATAAAAACTATCAGCTTTTTACAGAAAACCCAGAAATGGCTCCAAATCGCCTTTTTAGGCATTTTTAGCGCATAAGTGTACTCTAGAACCTTATTAAGTTTAAGGGATTGAACCTACTGATGTAATTAGTGAATTTTTATATTTTAAACAGTAGGCAAATGTTTTGAACTCAGAATTCCAGAATTGACCTTTTAGGCACATGTGAAATTACCAAAATGCCCCTACGGTGCATAGCAAGGTTAAAGATAATAAATTTCACATAGATTTGATACCCTACTGTTATAACTTAGTAAATTAAGTATATTTACTAATTTATTCAGACCTGTAACTCAGGTTATTATTTTAACCCTTTTCACCTTATAAAATGACCAAAACGCCCTTATGAGGCATAGTTTTGGTTTAAAACCATTTGGGGCATAATGGAAGGTATCATTCTGATATCACAACATATTTTAAGCATATTGACTTCAGAAACTTGTATTTGACTCTTATGGTTACTCGTTACGCACTATACGCGTTCGGATCGGCTTATGTGACTAGTTTGGCCATTTTAGCCGAAACGGGTCAAACCATATCTTTTTGGTCTCAAAATCCAGAATGTGATTATATTACCCATATTAAACAAGTGTGCAAGCTTGTTGGGTCAAAACCACATTCTAAAACGGTCTTCGCCTTATTGTGCGTTTAAAACCGTAATCTTCCTTTTTAACTAACCGGTCTAAGTTTAAGACCCGTTAGAATTCTAATAGGTTATTAAAACCTTAATTTCCAGATCTAGGAGCCTAGTAAAAGCTACGTGCACTCGTTGTTTTTGATTTATACTTTGCTCAGGTAAATACGTTTAACTTATTTTCCCTATACGGGCTTGGGGTACGGTATATAAAATACCGCTTGGTCGGGTAATTGACCTTAACCGGTCTGTGGTTATGTGCAGTCAAGTGACCCGTTTAAAAATGTTGTTTTGTTTGTTTAATGCCTTTGGGAGTTTAATGACCATGTCCCGGATATCCTTGGCATCATTCAAAGAATGGCCACGACCTTAGCACTCGGGTGTAGGCGTACACCCGTAGTGCAGTATAACATGTATAATCGTCGGTATGAGAGAAGTCTCGCGGCGGAATTATATTAAGTGGTGTGTCTATTAATCTTTAACCCGGCACGACCCGGGCTACCGAACGCAGAATAAACATGTAATTCTTTTACAAGATTATTAAGCAAATAATTATCCCAAGTTATAAAAAGTTTTATGCCACGGGCATTTAAATCAATTTTAAACATTTTTCAAAATGAGTCAGTTAAATTGTATTTACCAGTGTAAACTGACGTATTTTCCAAAAAGGCTAAGTGCAGGTACTACGCGTAATAGGCTGGTCACTCCGTAAGCATCCATAGAAGTCTCGCAAGCTTAGGATGTATGAAGTCTGTTGAAATGAAGTTTCCTTTTTATTTGATTCTGCATGTGGATTCTATTTCGACATTTTGTGATACTTGAATATTACAATAATTTATGTTGAAATAAATCTTTCTTTTGCTTCCGCTGTGCATTTAATTAATGTATGTTTCACTATGACGATATCAACTACGTCACGGAACCCCCACCGGGCCCACCGGTGATACGTGGAAATTAGGGGTGTGACAGGTTGGTATCAGAGCCAACGCTGAGGGAATTAAACACTAGCCTTCTGTGTTTAACCTCAGTTAAATAAATGCACATTCCTCGAGTTCTGAGTCTAGACAAAGAATATAGGACAAACTCTGTTTTGTTTTAATTTTGGGTCTTATTATTATTATATATTGTTGTTGTTATCTAAAACATGTATGCAGGTCAACATGCCACCAAGATTTCTTCGCGGTCGAGGCAAGGGACCAGTCACGGGTCATGATCACGAAGCCGAGCCTTCGCACCGGCGTAGACCATCCATTACCATGAGCACTAGCCCACAAGAGCCGTGGAGGCTCTATGTTGAACCCGGGAGGCGGTCAGTCTCCCTCAGCTCTTCACCTTCTTACCAGCATTCCTTTGGGCCTCAATCGGAAAATGAGCCCAACGAGCAACCACCCTCTTTCATACCGTTGCAGAGATCCAACTCTCACCATTCCTTTGGTGACCCAACCCCAGTCTTTCAAAGCCGGTTCAACCCGGCCAACATTTTTCCAGAACCCGGGGGTTTTAACCCACTCGGACCGGAAGACCACTTCTCTGAGGACAATGACATGGACGAGGATACTGATCCCATGGAGCCTGCTACAGGAACGCCGAACCAGCCCATCGAAATCTCGGATGGGTCATCTTTCCACGGATCACCGTACCGCGGTCCGGATAGTTACCAAGAGAGGTTCAAGCAGTGGGACTGGTACTTCACGCCCTCTGAGCACTCGTCCCCATATCAGCAACAGCAGCAGCAGGATCCTTCTGAGGATCAACGATTTGTGGCAGTCACTCCGCCACCACCACCACCAGTGGAACAGCAGCCGCCTCCGGAGACACCGAGGCGGAGGAGGTCAAACGCACGGATGTCTATGCGAGGGGGTGTCCGCATCAGCACTCCCCAACCATCAAGTGGCAGCTATTATCCTCCACTCCAGGAGGAAGAAGAAGAACCACAAATGGGGGGTCCATCAAACCCCATTCCAGAGATCAACTCAGTGCCTGTGGCACCTCCGTCGGGTTTTGACAACCCAATCCCTGCTTATGCCGGTTCCGCGGCATACAACCCGTTTGAAATGCCGGGCCACAACAGCTTTAACTATGCTAACGTGGACCCATATCAGGAGGCGTGGGATTACAACGCTCGACACCCTGAAGGGCCCTATGGTGGTCCTTGGACTACCGGGTACCCTCCATATGTGTTCCAGCAGCCACCACCTCCTCAACCATTGTACCAAGCGCCGCAGCAGCAGCTTATCCCACCTGAGCGCCAGCAGGAGGTCCTTGAGAGACTGGACCGTTGTGAACGGGAAATCCAAACTGAGCGCAGACACAACAGAGGTTTCTTCAAAGGACTATCAGATTTGATCAAAGGAAAGTCCAAAAGAAGGGATTAGTGAAGATTTTATTTATTTTGTTGTAGTCAGTCCCTGCGTGGACTTGTTGTTTCTGTATTCAGCTCCTGCGCGAGCTTGTCTTTTGTATTCTGCCCCTGCGTGGGCATGTCTTTCAGTTGACCCCTGCGTGGGTTTGTTTGTTGTTTATTGTATTTCGCCCCTGCGTGGGCATGTTATTTGTAGAAGTCCCGTTTAGGGCAAGCATTGTACTGTTAAATCTTTATTAGTGAAATGTTGCATTTAAATTTTCATGATTGTTGTTATAGATAAGTAAATGAATAAACTTAAAATAAAAAGGTAAAAATGAAAATAACATTTCCTAAAATAAAGAAGACCTACCATTAATATAGAATGGCAAAATCTAAATAGGGACAAGACCTAGCCACATGTCATTATAAGACAAGGCCAAGATGGTATCTCCATAATTAGATTCAGGTCCATAATTAACGTCTCAACTTAGTATTGATCTGCGTTATAAAGAGAATCTTAGGGGTAAAACCTAGCCACGTGTCGTCGTAGACATGGCCAAGATGGTAGGACCTGTCTAAAAGATTCCTAAACTTTGTTAACATCTGTATGTATGTTACCATATTAGGCGAATTGTGATGCATTATAAATCACATAAGCCATCTTTAAATTGGGTTAATTTAAAATTCCCTATATTTAAATAACCATCCCTTGGGGATGAAGTGCCTACGGGTAATATGTATATATATATATATAATTGTCCTAGGGACTAAGAGACAGTTGGAGTCTGCAACTCACTGTCTAGAGTAGGGTAATGAACTGTGATTCAAACCCTAATACCTAGATTCTGTAAGAATCCGGGTTATAAACTAACACTGTCCTTGTGACTAAGTTATATGTAAACTCTTAACTATAATATAGGATTATAATACAGATCCTGAATTAATACTTGATTAATAAATTAACCTGCAATGGCTATGTAAAACCATGGTTGATAAAATACATAAAATGCTGTAATAGCTTCTAAATAAATCCTTGCCTATTATTGTCTATATGTAGCAATTGAAGCTACATGGCGGGGTCGGATGAAGTGAACAGTCGTCCGGTAGAGAATCATGATAACGCAAAGATACAGTTAACTGGCGCGGAGTTGAAAGCGCTGGTAGATGATGCGGTTACCAAGGCATTAGAAAGACAGTACAGTGAGTACAGTGGGACCCATAGTAGGACCTTGTCTACACCGCATATCAAATCCAAAACTCATTCGGGAGGTCACAGCAAACCACCACCTACCCTACCAAAGTCTAAGAAAGATGAGTCTAAGAAAAATGACTCTAAGAAAGAGGATGACAGACATTCCTCCAACGAAAACAGCGTCCCATCCAAAAGGGTAGTATTGGAAGGCAAGCCTTATGTCAAAGGGTGCACATATAAGTACTTCGTGTCTTGTAAACCCCGGGATTTTACTAGGGAGAAGGGGGCAGTGGACTGTATGACTTGGCTTGATGAAATGGAGACAGTGGTGGATATAAGTGGCTGTGCTGAAAAAGATATTGTGAAGTTTGCGTCACAATCTTTTAAAGGTGACGCCCTATCATGGTGGAAGTCGTTGATTCAAGCCACCGGAAAGGTACCTCTATACAACATGACTTGGGCACAATTTGTTGCCCTGATCAAGGAGAATTACTGCCCTCAGCACGAGGTCGAAAGAATTGAGTCTGATTTCCTGTCTCTTGTGATGAAGAACCTGGACTGCCAGGCTTACCTCACAACCTTCAATACCTTGTCAAGGCTAGTTCCCTATCTTGTAACACCTGAACCGAAGAGGATAGCCCGTTTCATTGGGGGTCTGGCCCCAGAAATTAAAGCAAGCGTCAAGGCCTCTCGGCCCACTACGTTTCGATCAGTAGCTGACATATCTCTGTCCCTTACACTAGACGCAGTTAGACAGAGATCCCTGAGAGCTGCAGATGCCGAGAAACAAAAACGCGAAGATGATGGTTCGCGACGCTCAGATAAGAAGCGTAAGGGCAATGACGACCACAAGAAGGGGTCGGGATCCAAGAAGGGAGATCAATAGTCGGGTGAAAAACCCAGGTGCAAAGTTTGTAAGAAGCACCATTTCGGGAAATGCAGGCAGGAGTCTAGATCCCAATCTCAGCAGAAACTATGTGGGATTTGCAAGTCCCCGGATCACAAGGCATTAGATTGCAAGAAACTTAAGGATGCCACCTGCTACAATTGTAATGAGAAGGGATATATTAGACCCAACTACCCGAAACTTGCCAAGAAAGCAAGAGAGGGAAAGAAGACTAATGCAAGGGTCTTCCGAATGGATGCAAAGGAAGCTATCCAGGATGATAATGTCATAACAGGTACTTTTCTCATTAATGATGTCTACGCAAGGATATTGTTTGACTCTGGGGCGGATAGATCTTTTGTAGATAATAAGTTCTGTGAATTATTGAAATTGCCTGTTAAAACCCCAAGTATGAAATATGAAGTGGAATTAGCTGATGGATCAATAGAAACAGTTTCGACTGTATTAGATGGATGTGTCCTATCCATTAGGAACCACTCTTTTCCTTTATCCTTGTTGCCCTTTAAGCTAGCAGGCTTTGATATAGTAATAGGAATGGATTTGTTATCGCGTAACCAAGCCCAGATAGTGTGCAATAAGAAGCAGGTAGTAATCAAGACCCCATCTGGTGAGCCACTCACTATTCAGGGAGATACTCAACATGGATTGCCAGAGCAAGTGGCCATGCTTAAGGCATCCAGATGCATGAGTAAGGGTTGTGTCATTTATATGGCCCAAGTAACCATTGATAAGAAGAAGCCCAGGATCGAAGACATACCAGTCATTTCTGATTATCCCGAAGTTTTTCCGGAAGAACTACCTGGTTTGCCACCAAATAGGCAGGTGGAATTTAGGATTGACATCATCCCCGGAGCTGCACCAGTGGCCAGAGCACCATATCGATTAGCACCAACGGAGATGAAGGAGTCAAGGACACAGCTAGATGATTTACTAGCTAAAGGTTTTATTAGACCTAGTTCGTCTCCATGGGGAGCACCAATTCTGTTTGTTCAAAAGAAGGATGGATCAATGCGTCTATGCATTGATTACCGTGAGCTAAACAAGGTTACTATCAAGAACATATATCCTTTGCCTAGAATCGACGATTTATTCGACCAGCTACAGGGAGCAAGTTATTTCTCCAAGATAGATCTCAGGTCAGGCTATCATCACTTGAAGGTCAAGGAGGAGGATGTACATAAGACCGCGTTTAGGACTCGTTATGGTCATTACGAGTTCCTAGTGATGCCTTTTGGGCTCACTAACGCACCTGCCGCATTCATGGATCTTATGAATCGCGTATGCAAGCCTTATCTGGATAAATTTGTCATCGTCTTCATCGACGACATCCTCATTTACTCGAAGAACCAAGCTGACCATGAGAAGCATCTTCGGTGCATTCTTAAGCTGCTCCATCAAGAGAAGCTCTATGCCAAGTTTTCAAAGTGTGAATTTTGGCTTCGCGAAGTCCAGTTCCTTGGACATGTTGTGAGCGAACGTGGAATTCAAGTGGATCCCGCAAAGATAGAAGCTATTATGAACTGGCAGGAGCCAAAGACGCCTTTAGAGATTCGTAGCTTCCTAGGTTTGGCTGGATACTATAGGCGTTTTATTGAAAACTTCTCAAGGATTGCTGCACCCTTAACTTCGTTAACGTGTAAGAACATTAAGTTTAATTGGGGGCCTAAGCAGCAAGAATCTTTTGATATCCTGAAGCAGAAGTTGAGTAATGCTCCAGTGCTGACTCTACCTGAAGGCATTGAAGAATTTGTGGTGTATTGTGATGCATCACACACCGGAATGGGTTGTGTGTTAATGCAAAAGGGCAAGGTCATTGCCTACGCTTCACGTCAACTAAAGGTGCACGA
This sequence comes from Helianthus annuus, assembly GCF_002127325.2. Classification (NCBI taxonomy): domain Eukaryota; kingdom Viridiplantae; phylum Streptophyta; class Magnoliopsida; order Asterales; family Asteraceae; genus Helianthus; species Helianthus annuus. Next base: position 902,184 of record NC_035435.2, on the reverse strand, counting down.
GAAGAATTACACCACCCACGACTTGGAATTGGGTGCCGTTGTATTTGCACTTAAGCTCTGGAGGCATTACCTGTATGGGACTAAATGTGTGATCTACTCTGATCACAAGAGCCTTCAACACCTGTTCAATCAGAAGGATTTGAACATGAGGCAGCGACGATGGATGGAAACCTTGAACGATTATGATTGTGAAATAAGATACCATCCAGGCAAGGCCAATGTAGTCGCAGATGCCTTGAGCAGGAAGGAAAGGGTGAAGCCGATAAGGATCAATGCCAAGAGCATTGAAATTAAGAGTAGTTTGAATGAAAGGTTGTTAGCTGCACAAAAGGAAGTTGTGTCGGAAGCTAACTATCCTGAGGAAAAATTAGGAGTAACTGAAGAACAGTTGTCCTACGACAAAGACGGAATGTTGAGATCAAATGGACGAATATGGGTTCCTGTATATGGAGGACTTCGTGATGTTATCCTCAAGGAAGCCCACAGTTCCAAGTATTCCGTCCATCCTGGAGCTGATAAGATGTACCAGGATTTAAAGGCAAATTATTGGTGGATAGGCTTGAAAAAGTCTATAGCTGCTTATGTAGCTAAATGCTTGACGTGTGCTAAAGTCAAAGCTGAACATCAGAAGCCGTCAGGTTTGCTGCAACAGCCTGAAATTCCCACTTGGAAATGGGAAATGGTAACGATGGACTTCATCACCAAATTGCCTAAAACGCCAAAGGGAAATGATACTATATGGGTCATAGTTGATAGGCTGACTAAGTCAGCACATTTCCTGCCCATTAAAGAAACCTTCAGCTCTGACATGTTAGCCCAACTGTACGTGGATAAGATTGTGTCCTTGCATGGCGTACCAGTATCTATTATCTCAGATCGGGATACTAGATACACATCTCATTTCTGGAAGAGTTTCCAACAGTCTCTGGGCACTCAATTGAATTTCAGTACGGTTTACCATCCTCAGACGGATGGGCAGAGTGAGCGTACTATCCAAACATTGGGAGACATGCTGCGTGCATGTGTAATTGATCTAGGAGGTAGTTGGGACAGGCATTTACCATTGGTCGAGTTCTCCTACAATAATAGCTACCATACTAGCATTAAGGTTACGCCTTTTGAGGCACTATATGGTAGAAAGTGCAGAACACCCATCTGCTGGGCAGAAGTAGGGGATACTCAACTATCAGGTCCTGACTTAGTCTTCGAGACAACGGACAAGATTGTCCAGATTCGCGACCGCCTGAAAGTTGCTCGAGACAGGCAGAAGAGCTATGCGGATGAGAGGCAAAAACCCCTCAAGTTTGAGGTTGGCGATAAAGTTTTACTCAAGGTATCACCTTGGAAAGGGGTGATGCGATTTGGTAAGAAAGGTAAATTAAGCCCAAGGTATATAGGACCATTCGAGATCATCGAATGTGTAGGATCAGTGGCTTACAAGTTAAACTTACCTGAAGAGCTCGATGGTATTCATAATGTATTTCACGTCTGCAATCTGAAGAAATGTCTAGCTGATGAGTCACTAGTCATACCACACACAGATGTGCATATAGACGAGAGCTTAAAATTTGTGGAAAAACCTGTGTCGATTGAGGATCGACAAGTAAAGAAGCTTCGGAGAAAGCTTGTGCCAATTGTCAAGGTGAAGTGGGACGCCCGCAGAGGTCCTGAATACACGTGGGTGCTAGAATCCACAATGAAAGAGAAATACCCTCATCTGTTTCCCTAAATCTCGAGGACGAGATTTCTTTTAAGGGGGTGAGGATGTAACACCTTGAAAATTCCTGTCCAACGAAATAAAGACACGTGTCATGTGGGACAAATGTGTCAGAAACCGGGTCAAATACAAAGATGCGTGGTAGGATTTTAAGAGGGCGTCATGTTATTAAAACACCTCTGAACAACCCAAGGGCGACATGTTATTAAAACACCTCTGAGCGACCCGAATTTATAAATCCCAAGATCCATAAACTATTTGATAAACATCTTGTATATTTTACCGGCTAATTCTAAATAAATAAAACTCCATCCCTTGTAAGGAAGTTGGATTATTAATAAGTGTTACTACAATAATTTCTGATTTTAAATCCTAATCTAGTGAGAAATGGGAGTTGATGAGAATTCAAGCTTTCCTTGTAACTTCCGTCAATTTGCAAGTCCCACAAGAATCCAATTTAAAAAGGGGACATGTAAGAACCATGCAAGCATGCAATGGCTGAACAGATGGTCCCACAACTGAAAAAGATGGCTTGGATTCGGGTTTGTTGATTGCATGGTCAAGACTTGGAAAGTTTACAAATTTTTGTCCTCTGACCATCGGTTACGGACCGCAAGGCCCTAGGCTTACGGTCCGTAAGGAGGGTACCTGGGCGAGTTCAGCAAAGGTCGGTTACGGACCGCAACAATCTGAGCATACGGTCCGCAAAGGCTGCATACGGACCGCAAGAGTTTATGCTTACGGTCCGTAAGCCTGTCGCTGGCAGCAGGATTTGGACAGCTGCCTGTTCAGCCTGTTACACCGACTTAGAAAGGTGGTTTTCGAAACAATGGCCTTGCTAGGCAGTATTTAGCCCTCTAGGGACATCTGGGATGATCTTGTAATTATCCTAGACTACCTTGGCATGATCTTGAGCCTCTCGGTTCACTATAAAAGGGACTTGAGTGGTGACCATTTGGACTTGCTCATTCACATTACACTCAAGGCACTCTTGGAGCTTCTCTAGACATCAACCAAGATTCCCTTAAGCCTCTAATCCTTCTTAGGACTCTTGTAAGTGTCCTTAACCTCCCTTAATTCGTTTTAACTTAGTTAATTAGCTAAAAGTCAAACCGTCGTAATTAAGGTTTGACTTCGTGATTAATTAAATTGTGCTCTGTCAAATCACGAATTAAAAGTACCTTTAAGTAGGTAATTATGTGGGTAACAAACCCTTAAAAGGGTATTTCCAGATTCCCACTCTAACTATGCTAATTGTCGAGTCAAAGCTTATTATAAAAAGTCAACAGAATACTTATTTGCGAATTAATGCATAATTAGCAATGTAGGGTACATGCAACCTGTTTGATCATTAAAATAACTTGGTAATTAATGTAAGAACATGTTCCAACATGTTCAACTCGACAATTTTCAGTTTAGGCTCGGTTTGGAACCGAAAGTCGCAAAGTTTGACTTCTGATTTGACTTTCAGTTCTGACCCGTTTAAGCCAAGATTAGGATTGCCTTAGAGCTTCTTTTGAACCTATTTGCATGTTAGTATAACTCTCTGAGATTATACAACTTGGTTCATTAGATATCCTATTCACATGCATGTTTCCGTTAATCGCTTATATGTTGACCATTATGCCCATTTGACCTTAAAACGTGATTTTTGAAAATATAAAAGGGTAGGCACCTTAGCTACTGATTTATAAACTTGCACCCAAAATTTGAAGTCAGTTTGAGGTCTAGATTAGGAGTTATGCTCAATAGCGTAGTTAAGAGCTTCTTTATTAATTAAATGGCGTAAATTACGTATAGCCTATCAAAACCCAAATTTTTATACCAAACTTTTTACCACTGTTATAAAATAATATTTTGGGATTTTTGGTGATTTTTATTTATTTTTAGGCTGAGCATAACTTAGTGTTCTAAGATTAATTCGGTTTATGCAGGTTTTACCTTTTTTTAGCCATAAAATGAGTTTTACAAATCCTTTTGGTCTCAAACCAATTTCTACTGATTTGTTATGATAAATAAATTATTTTGAGCCTTCTGGAATATAAAAATTATCAGCTTTTTACAGAAAACCCAGAAATGGCTCCAAATCGCCTTTTTAGGCATTTTTAGCGCATAAGTGTACTCTAGAACCTTATTAAGCTTAAGGGATTGAACCTACTGATGTAATTAGTGAATTTTTATATTTTAAACAGTAGGCAAATGGTTTGAACTCAGAATTCCAGAATTGACCTTTTAGGCACATGTGAAATTACCAAAATGCCCCTACGGTGCATAGCAAGGTTAAAGATAATAAATTTCACATAGATTTGATACCCTACTGTTATAACTTAGTAAATTAAGTATATTTACTAATTTATTCAGACCTGTAACTCAGGTTATTATTTTAACCCTTTTTCACCTTATAAAATGACCAAAACGCCCTTATGAGGCATTGTTTTGGTTTAAAACCATTTGGGGCATAATGGAAGGTATCATTCTGATATCACAACATATTTTAAGCATATTGACTTCAGAAACTTGTATTTGACTCTTATGGTTACTCGTTACGCACTATACGCGTTCGGATCGGCTTATGTGACTAGTTTGGCCATTTTAGCCGAAACGGGTCAAACCATATCTTTTTGGTCTCAAAATCCAGAATGTGATTATATTACCCATATTAAACAAGTGTGCAAGCTTGTTGGGTCAAAACCACATTCTAAAACGGTCTTCGCCTTATTGTGCGTTTAAAACCGTAATCTTCCTTTTTAACTAACCGGTCTAAGTTTAAGACCCGTTAGAATTCTAATAGGTTATTAAAACCTTAATTTCCAGATCTAGGAGCCCAGTAAAAGCTACGTGCACTCGCTGTTTTTGATTTATACTTTGCTCAGGTAAATACGTTTAACTTATTTTCCCTATACGGGCTTGGGGTACGGTATATAAAATACCGCTTGGTCGGGTAATTGACCTTAACCGGTCTGTGGTTATGTGCAGTCAAGTGACTCGTTTAAAAATGCTGTTTTGTTTGTTTAATGCCTTTTGGGAGTTTAATGACCATGTCCCGGATATCCTTGGCATCATTCAAAGAATGGCCACGACCTTAGCACTCGGGTGTAGGCGTACACCCGTAGTGCAATATAACATGTATAATCGTCGGTACGAGAGAAGTCTCGCGGCGGAATTATATTAAGTGGTGTGTCTATTAATCTTTAACCCGGCATGACCCGGGCTACCGAACGCAGAATAAACATGTAATTCTTTTACAAGATTGTTAAGCAAATAATTATCCCAAGTTATAAAAAGTTTTATGCCACGGGCATTTAAATCAATTTTAAACATTTTTCAAAATGAGTCAGTTAAATTGTATTTACCAGTGTAAACTGACGTATTTTCCAAAAAGGCTAAGTGCAGGTACTACGCGTAATAGGCTGGTCACTCCGTAAGCATCCATAGAAGTCTCGCAAGCTTAGGATGTATGAAGTCTGTTGAAATGAAGTTTCCTTTTTATTTGATTCTGCCTGTGGATTCTATTTCGACATTTTGTGATACTTGAATATTACAATAATTTATGTTGAAATAAATCTTTCTTTTGCTTCCGCTGTGCATTTAATTAATGTATGTTTCACTATGACGATATCAACTACGTCACGGAACCCCCACCGGGCCCACCGGTGATACGTGGAAATTAGGGGTGTGACACTCCTAGACCTCCGGTTCAACAACAGTCACAGCAGCCACGTTTTTCTCCGCCGGAGCAAGAAGAAATTCTCCACCGTCTAAACCGAGTGGAACGAGACTTTGAGCAAGAACGTAAAAGTAATCGCCGATTCCTTAAAGGCCTAGCAAACCTGCTAAAAGGGAAGAAGAAACGAGATCATTAGTCTCTTATGCACTATAATAATTACTATTACAATCAAGTCCCTGCGAGGACACTAGCCTTAAGTGTTTAGTCCATGCGTGGACAATTGCATTCAGTCCCTGCGAGGACTTATCTTTTAGTCCCTGTGCGGACATCTAACTATGTGTTTGGTCCCTGCGTGGACTTGTTTTCTGTAAACCTCTGCGTAGGTATCTATTTATTTAAAAGCCCCGTTTAGGGCAGTATGTAACCATTATTATGATTAATGGAATATATGTTATAAATTTCATTTTGTTATTATATACAATGAAACAAGGATCTTCCTTTTAAATTAATCTGCCTAAATAAAGAATCTTAATAGTGAAACCTAGCCTAGTGTCATTATAAGACCCGGCCAAGATGGTAAGACTTAATTAAAAAAGATTCAGATTTCAGTTAACATCTATAAACATGTTAACATCCTTGGCAGATGCGATTCGTTAAAATCACACGCGCCATTCTTATATACGAATCCATTAAGGGATTCCAAAACCCAAATTAATGATTTGTAAATCATGGGTTAAAATCGTCAATAAAGATGATCATTTATTTAAAACATCCATTAGTGATGTAGTGCCCACGGGCCATACTTGTTGTCATATAAGACAAAAGACAGTTGTAGTCTATGACTCCCTGTCAGAAAAGGGGTAAAAGAACTATGGTTCAAACCTCCATGCCTTGATTCTCTGTAATCCCGGCTTATATTATAAAAACGTCCTTGTGACTAGGCTTATGTGCCCCTAACAATATTACTTGTAAATAGGATAAGTTATATTCAAATCCTAAATAAACTCTGAGTGACAAATTAACCAAATATGGTCTCTGTTTACCATGGTTAAGGAATTGCCATAAAAGACAATTCCATAATAAACTCCGAAATAAACTTTGTCATTATCTTCTGTAGCAGATTCGAGATACAATGGCTGAACCAAGTGCAGTTAGTAGTCATTCGAAGAAGGATGACAATGATAACGCTCAGATTCACTTGACGGGCGCTGAACTAAAAGCTCTAGTAGACAACGCTGTTAAGGCAGCCTTGGATCGGCAGTATGAAGAATACATCGAGTCCTGAAGCAGAACCCTATCTACACCACACTCGAAGCCAAAAACCCACTCTAAATCTCACAGCAAACCACCCTCAACTCTGTCTAAGCCTAAGAAGGACGACGATGGGCACTCATCCAATGAGAATAGTGTCCACCCTAAGAAGAAAGTGGTCGATGATACACCTCGCCAGGGGTTGCACGTATAAATATTTCGTATCTTGCAAACCCCGAGATTTCACTGGGGAAAAGGGCGCGGTGGATTGTATGACCTGGTTAGACGAGATGGACACTGTTGTGGACATCAATGGTTGTGCTGAGAGAGACTTGGTGAAGTTTGTTTCACAGTCGTTCAAAGGCGAAGCCCTAGCATGGTGGAGATCTCTGGTTCAAGCCTCCGGGAAGGCTGTTTTGTATAGCATGACATGGGAGGAGTTTATGGCTCTCATCAAAGAAAATTACTGCCCTCAGCACGAGGTTGAAAAGGTCGAATCTGACTTCCTATCGCTAGTCATGAAGAACCTGGACTGCCAGGCATATCTCATGACTTTCAACACTCTGTCAAGATTGGTTCCGTATCTAGTAACACCGGAACCCAAACGGATTGCGCGCTTCATTGGGGGCTTGGCCCCAGAAATAAAAGCTAGCGTAAAGGCTTCTAGGCCTGCTACCTTCAGATCCGTGGCAGATATATCTCTGTCTCTCACGCTTGATGCAATGAGGCAGAGATCGTTGAGGAATGCCGACAGTGAGAAGAGGAAGCGTGAAGATGATGATTCGCGTAAATCCAACAAGAAGCACCGGGGAAATTGGGACCACAAGAGGGGGTCAGAGAACAAGAGAAATGACCAACAATCGGGCGACAAGCCCTTGTGCAAAGTTTGTCAGAAGCACCACTTTGGAAGGTGCAGGTTTGAAAAGAAATCCCCACCGAAGCCGTGTGGGATATGCAAGTCCTCGGAGCATAGGACTCTTGAGTGCAAGAAACTCAAGGATGCAACTTGCTATAGTTGCAACGAGAAGGGGCATATCAAGACGAACTGCCCGAAGATAGTGAAAAGGACTAAAGATGGGAAGAAGACCAATGCGAGGGTCTTTCAGATGGATGTTAAAGAGGCTATCCAGAACGACAATGTCATAACCGGTATGTTCCTTATTAATGATGTTTTCGCAAGAGTCATGTTTGATTCTGGAGCAGATAAATCCTTTGTGGATGATAAGTTCTGCGAGTTATTAAAATTGCCTGTTAAAACCTTGAATGTAAAATACGAAGTAGAACTGGCTGATGGGACTATGGGGACAGTTTCAACTGTTTTAGATGGGTGTGTTATATCCATTAGGAATCACTCATTTCCTTTATCCCTGTTACCTTTTAAACTCGCTGGTTTCGACGTAGTGTTGGGTATGGATTGGTTATCGCATAACCAAGCCCAAATCGTGTGCAACAAGAAACAAGTGGTAATCAAGACTCCGTCTGGAGAACCACTTACCATCCAAGGAGATACTCGACATGGATTGCCAGCACATGTATCTATGCTAAAGGCATCCAGATGTTTGAAGAAAGGATGTGTCATTTATATGGCACAGGTAATCATCGGTGAGGAGAAACCCAGAATTGAAGACATCCCAGTCATCTCTGAATATCCTGAAGTTTTCCCAGAAGAACTGCCTGGTTTGCCACCAGACAGACAAGTGGAATTCAGCATCGACATCATTCCAGGAGCCGCACCTATTGCGAGAGCACCTTATAGATTGGCACCCACGGAAATGAAAGAACTGAGGACACAGCTAGATGATCTGCTGGCCAAAAGTTTTGTTAGACCAAGTTCATCTCCTTGGGGAGCGTCAATCCTGTTCGTCAAGAAGAAAGATGGTTCGATGCGTCTATGCATCGATTACCGTGAGCTGAACAAAGTGACGATCAAGAATAGGTATCCTTTGCCCAGGATCGACGACCTGTTCGATCAATTGCAAGAAGCGAGCTATTTCTCCAAGATTAACCTACGATCAGGGTACCATCAATTGAAGGTCAAGGACGAAGATGTGCATAAAACTGCATTTAGGACTCGATATGGTCATTTCGAGTTCCTAGTGATGCCTTTTGGGCTCACCAATGCACCTACCGCATTCATGGATCTCATGAATCGCGTTTGCAAGCCTTATTTGGATAAATTTGTCATTGTCTTCATTGATGACATCCTTATCTACTCGAAGAGTCAAGCTGACCACGAAAAGCATCTTCGATGTATCCTTAAACTGCTTCATCAAGAAAAGCTTTATGCCAAGTTCTCTAAATGTGACTTTTGGCTACGAGAAGTCCAGTTCCTTGGACATGTAGTCAGTGAGTGTGGTATCCAGGTGGATCCCGCTAAAGTTGATGCCGTCATGAACTGGCAGGAGCCGAAGACACCTACGGAAATTCGCAGCTTCCTAGGTCTAGCAGGATACTATAGACGCTTCATCGAAAACTTCTCAAGAATTGCTGCACCCCTAACTTCTTTAACTAGAAAGAAAATAAAGTTCGATTGGGGCCCTATGCATCAAGAAGCTTTTGATATCCTCAAACAGAAGCTAAGCAATGCTCCAGTGTTGACATTACCGGACGGAATGGAAGAATTTGTCATATATTGTGATGCATCGCACACCGAAATGGGTTGTGTGCTTATGCAGAGGGGCAAGGTGATTGCCTATGCTTCGTGACAATTGAAAGTGCATGAAAAGAACTACACCACCCACGACTTGGAGTTGGGTGCCGTTGTATTTGCACTAAAACTTTGGAGGCATTACCTGTATGGCATTAAATTTGTGATCTATTCTGATCACAAAAGCCTTCAGCATCTGTTCAATCAGAAGGACCTGAATATGAGGCAGCGACGCTGGATGGAAACTCTGAATGACTATGACTGTGAAATAAGATACCATCCAGGCAAGGCCAATGTAGTCGCAGATGCCTTGAGCAGGAAAGAGAGAGTGAAACCGATAAGGATCAATGCCAAGAGCATTGAAATAAAGAATAGTCTGAATGAACGATTGTTAGCTGCACAGAAAGAAGCTGTGTTGGAAGCTAACTATCCAAACGAAAAGCTAGGGGTAACTGAAGAGCAGTTATCTTCTGGCAAAAACGGAATTCTGAGATTGAATGGAAGGATAGGGGTTCCTGTTTATGGAGGTCTTCGTGACGTTATTCTCCAGGAAGCCCACAGTTCCCGATATTCCGTTCATCCTGGTGCTGATAAAATGTACCAGGATTTGAAGGCAAATTTTTGGTGGATAGGCTTGAAAAAGTCTATAGCCACCTATGTAGCAAAGTGCTTGACTTGTGCGTAAGTAAAAGCTGAACACCAAAAGCCGTCAGGCTTGCTACAACAGCCTGAACTCCCCGAGTGGAAATGGGAAATGGTGACGACGGATTTCATCACCAAATTACCAAAGACAAAGAAGGGAAATGATACAATATGGGTGATAGTTGATAGACTCACCAAGTCAGCGCATTTCCTACCCATAAAGGAGACTCATAGCTCCGTTATATTAGCCCAGTTGTTTGTAGACAAGATTGTAGCCCTTCATGGAGTGCCTGTGTCTATCATCTCTGATAGAGATACCAGGTACACATCACACTTTTGGAGGAGCTTCCAACAATCTTTGGGCTCACGTTTAAATTTCAGTACGGCTTACCACCCTCAGACAAATGGACAGAGTGAGCGTACGATCCAAACGTTAGAAGACATGCTTCGTGCATGTGCAATCGACTTAGGTGGCAGTTGGGATAACCACCTACCATTGGTCGAATTCTCCTATAACAATAGCTACCACACAAGCATTAAGGCTGCACCTTTTGAAGCTTTATATGGTAGAAAATGTAGAACGCCCGTTTGTTGGGCAGAAGTTGGAGATGTCCAAATGACAGGTTCCGATATAATATTCGAGACAACGGACAAGATTGTCCAAATTCGCGATCGATTGAAAGCTGCCCGAGATAGGTAGAAGAGCTACGCAGATTTGAAGCGTAAGCCTTTCAATTTCGAAGTAGGCGACAAGGTACTGCTAAAGGTATCACCCTGGAAGGGGGTGATGCGATTCGGTAAGAAAGGCAAACTAAGCCCGAGATATATTGGACCTTTCGAGGTAATCGAACGTGTCGGATCAGTTGCCTACAAATTAAACTTACCGGAAGAGCTCAGTGGTATCCACAATGTGTTCCACATCTGTAACCTGAAGAAGTGTTTCGCTGACGAATCACTGGTTATACCGCATACAGATGTACATATCGACGAGAGCTTAAAATTCGTTGAGAAACCTGTGTCGATCGAGGATCGACAGGTTAAGAAACTTCGCAGGAAGTACATACCAATTGTGAAGGTGAAATGGGATGCCCGTAGAGGTCCCGAGTACACGTGGGAGGTTGAGTCCACGATGAAGGAGAAGTACCCTCATCTATTCCAATAAATCTCGAGGTCGAGATTTCTTTTAAGGGGGTGAGGATGTAACACCTCGAAATTTTTGCGTCCAATAAAGTATTGACACGTGTCTTAAGTTTACACGTGGTATTAAATACAGAATAAAGGACTAAAGTTGACAAACATGGAAAGTATGTAAATTCGAGGGTTAAAAATGTCAACGAGGGATAAATACATTGTACAGTAACCCTAAATGATGCTCGTACCTTCAAACGGATAAATCATGGATCGTACGGAACGAAATGCGGAAGGAAATGAGAGATTACAAACTACAGAGGTTAATTGTGTCAATATGTTTAAGTGATACCTCTGAGTAACCCTTTAACATACCCGAGGCTTTGTAACAGTAAATTACGCTCACTAGAATATACGATATAAATTTCGCGAAGTTCCGTTTTAAAACGAGAAAGTTATGACCAATTCCGTATGCAAGGGGTTAGAAGCGTCAACAATGAAAGATAAGGCTTTTCGGATAGTAATTAAACTAACCGGGGACTTAACGGCGCGGGTAAAAGTCATGAGGCCCTTATTCGTAAATAATCGAGGCCCAAATCGCAAAGTTACCCCTTCGAAACCGAAAGGTCAGGCTAATAATGGCAAAAGATTTGAAAATCTTGAATTACAGACCTCAGGCGGCCCGCGTTAGAGAATCATGGAAGCTTATGCGGGCCGCGAGCCATATGAAGATCCGGTTCCTGACATAAGGATTCAGGCGGCCCGCGTGAGCCTAGCCTGATCCTTAATGCGGGCCGCGTGAAGGTGCCAGATGTAGAAATTCGGGACAGGTTCACTGTTTGCTCATTTAACCGACTTATATGGCATTAATGGAAGCATGGGTGCCCCCTACATGTCCCCTAACACTCCGGGACAGCTGCTGATCATCCATGAGCAATTATAGGTTGAGTTGTAATGATCTTGTGCCCAAAATTTCACTATAAAAGGCCATCTTGTGCACCATTGTTCAACACACCTCAAACCTGCTTTCTTGATCACTTCTGGAGCTCAAGAGCATTCTTCTAACATCTCTGGTCGTGCACCAAGCTTCTGTAAGTATGCCTAACCCTTTGTGGTTTAGTTTTTCATAGTTTTAGCTTAAAAGTCAATTCTTCGTAATTAACGATTGACTTTACGATAAATCATGAATGGTCCAGTGATTTGTCGAATCAAAGGTAGTTATATGTTGGTGATCATGTAGGCTTCAAACCCCTAAAAGGGCACCCTCTGATTCCCACTCTAACTAGTCCGAATGTCGAGTCAAACTTGCTTAGAAAAAGTCAACAGAATGCTATTTTGCGATTTTAAGCATAATCAGTAATGTAGATGGCGTGTAATCTGTTTTAACACTCATATAACATGATAATAAGTATATTAACTAGTCTAAGCTTGTTTGATCCGACCATTTACTGTTTTGACCCGGTTCGGAACCGAAAGTCGCAAAACTTTGACTTTTGCTTTGACTTCAGTTCTGACCCGTTTTGGTATGATTTAGATATGCCTTAGGACTCTCTTAGGACCATGTTACATGATGGTATAACCCTCTGTGATCGGTTCGTTGTTTGTCCGAGTCTTTAGCACATTTCCGTTAAATGCTTAAAAGTTGACCGTAACGCCCTTTCCAATTTAAAACGAGAATTTTTGACATGTAAAAGGACCATAACATTGGTTACTGATTTCTAAGCACGTCCCTAAAATGTCACGTCGATCCGAGGTCTAGAATAGGAGTTATGCTAAATAGCGCAATTACGGAAACTTTAGTAATTAAACGGCGCATTTAGCATAAAGCCTATCTAAACCCAAATTTCGGCACCAAACCTTTTACACACTGATGTAAAATAATATTTTGGGAATTTTAAAGATTTTTAATTATTTTTAACCTGCTTATAACCTGCGGTTATGGCATCGGTTCGGTAAATACCAAATATACCCTTTTCGAGCATAACTTGAGTTCTACAAGGTCTTTTGACCCGATTCCAGTTGCTACTGATTTTAAATAATAAATAAAGTATTTTGGACTTTATAAACTGTTCGGAAAACTCAGATTTCCTGTAGAACTCAGAAACCTCTTTTATAATCCTTAAAACAACCGAAATACCCCTACGAGGCATATAATGAACTTAAACTCGTTACGGGCATTATGGAAGGTATCCTACTGATACCACAACATCTTTAAAGCATATTGACTTAGGAAACATGTGTAGGACTCTTACGGTTACCCGTTACGCCTTATGCGCGCACGGTTCGGCTTATGTAACTAGTTTACATAAACTAGCCGAAATGGGTCAAACCTTATTGTTTTGACCTCAAAATCCAGAGTGTGATTATATTACCCATATAAAACAAGTCTTCAAAGTTGTTGGGTCCGAATCACATTCCATTCCCGGTTTTCGCCTTTCATGCGATTAAACCGTAAATATCCTTTGAAACCAACCGGTCTAGCTAAGGCTAAATTAAAGACCCGTTAGGATTCTAATAGGTTGATTTAACCCTTCGTTCCAGAATAGGAGATCAGTAAAAGAAACTTGCATTGTTTATTAAGGATTAATACTTGCTCTGGTAAATACTTTTAACTTATTTTCCGTTATACGGGCTTGGGTTACGGTATTTAAAATACCGCTTGGTCGGGCAATTGACCCCAACCCATTAGTAGTTGGGTATTATCAATGTGACCCGTTTAAAAACTTGTTTTGTTGGCTTTACACCTTTGGGAGCTTAATGACCATGTCCCGGATATCCTTGGCATCATTTTACGAAATGGCCACGACCCCGACACACGGGTGTAGGTGTACACCCGTAATGTGTCTATATTATTAAAGGTATAACCGTTGGTTTTCCCGCCACGGCTTTATGCTTAGTGGCGTGTCTATTAACCTTTAACCCGGCACGACCCGGGCGACCGAACGCATAGTAACATGTAATTCTTTTATAAGATTTAATCATAAATTATCCCAAGTTATAAAGAGTTTGTGCCTTGTGCATTCAAATCAATTTTATTAAACATTTTACAAGAGTGTCGGTTGAATGTATTTACCAGTGTAAACTGACGTATTTTCCCTTAAAAGATTAAATGCAGGTTCTAAGCGTAATTGGCTGGATATTTCTCCTTAGCATGAATAAAGAGTCTCGCAAGCCTAAGATGCCTACGTCTGTTGAACAATACCTATATTTTAATTTGATCCCCTGTGGATTTTATTTCAACGATTGTGATACTTTGATATTACATTCAATGGTTGAACTATATTTATCTTATTGCTTCCGTTGTGCATTTATATATTGTGGTTTGACTATATTGTTACCAACTACGTCACGGTAATCCCCCACCGGGCCCACCGGTGAAACACGTGTAAATCGGGATGTGACAGAAAAGAATCCATTGTTAAAGAAATTTAAACTATCACAACATCATGAACACTGAAATTTGGTAAGGAATTTGAATATGTGAAAGTGAAGAAAATCAAGCCAATAATTAGAAGAACTAGTAAACGAATAATTATGTGGTGCGTGGATGATCATCAAGCAAGAATTGTAAATATAACATTATCAAATATATGGTAGAGGATCCTGTACATTAATCTAAAAGTGTGAGAAGGGTGAGAAATATTGTGGTGATAACATGTGTCCTGAATCTAAATTAATTTAAAAGGGTAAACAAGTAATTTTCTTATTGATTTAATTAATTGATAACCTTCCATAACCGCCACCCTTAATTATAAGAATACGAATTAAGAATTAATCTACGTATTTGTGTCATCTCGTTCAGAATTGTAGAGTGTTATATATTTTTATATAGTGTTATATAATGTTTTTTGGTGTTATATAGTGTTAGATAGTGTTATATGATGGACGTATAGTGTTATATAGTGTTATATGGTGTTATATGGTGTTATATGGTGTTATTTAGAGTTATATAGTGTTATAGTGTTATATTTGTCTAATAGCATGTCTATGATAGATGTATAGTGTTATATATTGTTATATAGTGTTATATAGTGTTACATAGTGTTATATGGTGTTACATAGTGTTATACGGTGTTATATGGTGTTATATAGTGTTATATGATGGAAGTATAGTGTTATATATTTCTTGTAGCAGTTGCATATTTCTGGATTTTTAGAATGTCTGAATTTTATAATAAGTTTAAAATTGAATCGCTAGAATTTAGGAGTGAATCGCTAAAATTTAGGAGAGGTTACCTAATTTGAAACATATACAAAAATACTATTACCCCTACAATTTTCAAATCAGTCCAAATAATTAAAACACAATTTATAATTTGGTCCATATTGATCTCAACCATTAAATCAAAGATTTAATGGTTTAAAACACTTCTTACACTTTTGAATTAATGTACACTATCCTTACCCCAAATATATTATGTATTTATTTATTATATTTTTTTCTTAATTCGATAATTATAGCTTTTATGAATTATCTAGAGATATATAAATTATTTATAGGTTTTATGAATTCTAATATGCTTTTAACTTTTTCTTTATTTAAATGTAACATGTAATTTGGTTATTTGTAGAGTTAAGTTCTATAAAGTTTATATTGTTTAACCTGTATATAACACGGGCATATGACCTAGTTTTAGATATATATTTTTATATATTTTCTCTAATAATTTTATATATTTTTATTTTGTTGAATAAAAAATGTCAAATATTAGATCTATGTCATATATTATTATTATTGTTGTTGTTGGTGTTGTTGTTGCTGTTGCTGCTACTACTATTATTATTATTAGCTTAGAACCCTGTGTTATACACGGGTTGCATAAGTTTAATTTTATATAATAAGAAATATAGTTATATCTTTGAAATACCCCGTATATTGAACGAGAGATTAACACATACGGTCGTCAAGATATGTATTTAAATAATAAATTCTATGTACTATTTACTTATTAAAATTTTAATTTTTTTTAATTTATTATTAGGTTAGAAGCATGTGTATTACATGTGATAGAACCAATGAAATATTACATGGTTATTAATAATCTGAAAATATAAGATAAATTGTAAATAAATAAGAGAGATTCATGAAGTTTGCAATTTAATATAATTTTCTTATTCATGTATCTTATTAAATATTAAATAATAATAGTATTAAAAATAATTTAACTAAATCTAATTTAAATGAGGATATAAATTTATATATTTGCATGGTTCTACAAAGAAAAAAAATAAAACTTCTTCTATCTCTTACAGAAAAAGAAGAAAATGCAAATTATATATTATTATTTTTATCATTAATTCAAAGTTTGATAAAAAATTATTATCTTTAACAAAATTATATTTAATTAAATTATAATACGAAAAAGAAATTGAAAAATAAGATAAGAAGTTAATTAATTCAAAGTTTGACAAAAAGTTATTATCCTTATCTAAATTATATTTAGTTGAATTATTGTTTAATAGGAAAATAAATTGAAAAATAAGATAAGAAGGCACCAGAGATTGACATGTGTCAATAAAAGATTTTCATTTATTAATTATAATAATTAGGGTTAGAACCCCGTGTATATACACGGGTTGCTTTAAAGGCTGCTTCGGGTAAAGTGATCAAGCATGAGAAAGCGTGTCTTGACAACCAGCACGTGTTTATCGCATTTGCTTTTGATACTTTTGGTTTTCTGGCTCCAGAGGCTGTGGACCTACTTAATTGAGTTCAAAGGGTCATGCATAGTAATGTTATGATCCCGAGATCTATGGACGTAGTTTTAAAAAGGCTTAGTTTTGCTATTCAAAAAGGGGTAGCGGCGCAGCTTGTAACCCGTTTACCAACTATCTCGATGTAAATTAAGTATACTTAATTTAAATATTACAAGTTGAATAAATGTAATTTTATATACTAAATTAAAACAACTATTCTTTAAAAATCTCGTTTATTACACAGGTTGAACAAATGTAATTTTATATATTAAATAATAAAAAAAATTATGTCTCTAAGAACCCCATGTATTATACTGAATAAATGTAATTTTATGTACCAAATAATAAAAAATAATCTCTAAAAACCTTGTGTATTACACGGATTGAATAAAAATGTAATTTTATAAACTAATTAATAAAAAAGTTATATCTTTATAAAACTCGTGTATTATACAGGTTGAATAAATCTAATTACATATATTAAATAATAAAAAGGTTATATCTTTAAAAACACTGTGTATTACATGGGTTAAATAAATGTAATTTTGTAACCCTGTGTACTACACCGGTTGGATAAATGTAATTTTATAATCTAAATAAAAAAAATTATATCTTTATAAACCATGTGTATTATACGTGTTTAATAAATCTAATTATATATACTAAATAATAAAAAAAGTTATATATTTAAAAACACCGTGTATTACACGGGTTAAATAAATGTAATTTTGCATAGTAAACTTGGTTAAGTTTAATTCGAATTGATTAGAACCCCAATTTGAAAAATCAAAAACATAATTATATTATTCGCTTCTCTTCATATTTAGTGTTTTTTTTAAAGTTTGGTCTAATGTCTAAGAGTTAATTACATAGTTAGTCCATGTGGTTTGCACAAAGTAACATTCTTAGGTACTAATAGTTTAAAATCACCTTCTAGAGTATTAACTTTTCATTTTGTAACGTTTGGAGGTATTAACTTCTAGGGTATTAAAATAGTTAGTCCTTGTGGTTTGTACAAAATAACATACTTAGCTACTAATAGTTTAACAAACAATTAACGTTAATACCTTCAAACGTTACAAAATGAAAAGTTAGTAGTATGTTACTTTGTGCAAACCACATGGACTAACTATGTAATTAACTCAATGTCCAATAAGTTACTTTGTAATTTGTATATTTTGTTTGTATTTTAATTTTTTTATACGAACGTTATTGTTTTTTTTTTAAGTTTAAGATTGTTGTTTTGTGATATTATTTGAAAAAATATCTTAAATTTATAATTTATATTTGAAGATAATATTTTATTAGGAAAAATAGAATGATTCTATCCGACATTCAAAGTAAGATAAGATTTAATATTAATTGATTATTTATTATTTAATTAATTGATATAAGATAAGTATGAAAACGCGGGAAATTAAAATGTAGACGCCTTCAATGAATGACACGTGATACTTATTGGTTTCTTTTAATATATAGTATAGATTATAATTATAATATAATTATATTTAGTTAGATTATTGTTTATTAGGAAAAAGAAATTGAAAAATAAGATAAGGAGATTATTAACTCAAAGTTTGATAAAAAAAGTTATTATCGTTATCTAATTATATTTAGTTAAACTATCTATACTATATAATAAAAGAAACCATTGTGAGGACACTTGTCATCATATTAAGCCATGTCTTATTGATAATTGTTATTTTAGTTTAATGTATTCTAATTAGTTATAGATAACCCTCATAAATATTCATAAGTCAAACTTATTTGGAGTTGGCACCGAGGATAATGGAGTTGATAACATGATGGAGGTTTTGGGGTGTAAGTGTGGGGCTTATCCATTTTTTTATTTAGGGATCCAAGTTGGCGCTGATATGTCTCGGATTAGCAGTTGGAATGTAGTGATCGAAGTGGTAAAGAGACGTCTAGAGTCTTGGAAGGCTAGGACATTATCTATAGGAGGACGTTTGCTTCTTATTAAATCGGTTCTCGAGAATCTTCCGATTTATTATTTCTCTCTATCAAGCTCCTATGGCGGTTATCAATAGCATTGAATCCATTATGAGGCAATTTTTATGGGCTGGCTCTAGTGAAGAAAAAAAGATTCCTTGGGTAGCTTGGGATGTGATTGCGAGACCAAAAAACAACGGTGGTTTGGGTATAAGTCGATTACAAGATATAAATGAAGCACTTCTTCTTAAATGGACTTGGCGTTTCAAACTTGAAGGAAATAGCTTGTGGAAAAAGGTTATAGTGGGGTGCAATGGGTCAAGTCGTGCATGGACTATGCTTCCGTGTAGTTCATCGGCTAGCGGGTGTTGGAAACGGATTGTGAAGACCGGTTCTAAAAAGATTGATAACGGTAGAGAGCTAAATAGTTATTTTGTTGTAGATGTCGGAGCAGGTTCGGCTGTTAATTTTTGGACTGATACGTGGCTTTGGGATCAACCTTTGCGCTATGTTTATCCAAATCTTTTTCGACTCGAAAAGAACAAATGGGTGAATGTGAATTCCCGGGGGACGGCCGAGAACGGCGCTGATACTTCTGTTACGTGGGATTGGCGTAGCTCTCCTACTTCGTATGAGGAGGTGGCTGAGCTATTCCAAATCCTCTCGGATATACACGATTACAAATGGAGTAGTGGTGCGGATCGTTGGAAGTGGAAGGGTGATAAAAATGGGTGTTTCTCGGTTAACAGCGCGAAAAAATTGATCTCTTATAAACCGATGACTGCAACCGGCTCAAACATGAAATGGAAAGGATGGAATCCGTTGAAATGCAAAATTATGGTTTGGCGCACCGATCTTAATCGTCTTGCTACTAAGATGGAATTAATCAAACGCGGAGTAACAATTGAAAATATGTCTTGCGTCCTTTGTGAAACGGATTCGGAGACGGCTATACACTTGTTTACTGGCTGCATCTTCTCCTCAGAAATTTGGGCTCGGGTCGCATCGTGGTGTAAGTTAGCTCCCTTGTTTGTTTTTGACGTGAAAGATCTTTTGTCTCGGCGGAGACTCAAACGAAGACGAAACAGGAGAGGTACTTGTTGCGAGGCATCATATTCACTACTATGTGGACCATTTGGAACGAAAGGAATTCTAGAGTGTTTGGTGGAAAGCCCGGAGAACTATTGAAGTCATGCAATATATTAAGTCCGTGTCGTTTTTTTGGTTTCGTCATAGATCTAGATTGAAAGGTATAGATTGGGATGCTTGGTCTAATAATCCTATGAACTCGATGTAATTTCGTTTTTGCCCGATGGTCCCCGTTTTGAGGACTGTTAAGGGCTTTTATTTTTGAATGAAATTTACCTTTAAAAAAAATAGATAACCCTCATATTACATATTATTTAGTTTAATATGTTATGATTATTCATAGTTTATTTAAAATACAATCATTATCTATCTGAGTAATATTTTGAGCCTAATCAAAAGATTCTCGTGTGAATTAATTAACACTTTTTTCCTATACACCTTTTCTTTTCAGATTTCCATTTATCACAATCACTTAATCTATATACTATATAATAATAAAAATAAAAAAACCATTGTGAGAACACTTTTTTATCATATTAAATCATGTCTTATAGATAATTATTATTTATTATATAGTATACATTAGTTATAGATAACTCTCATACTAAATATTATTTAGTTTAATATCTTATGAATAATTATTATTTAATTTAATGTCTTCTAATTATTTATAGATTATTTATTATAGATTAAACTGTCATTTTGGTCCCTGAGTTTGGTCACTTTTGACACTTTAGTTCAAAACTAAAATCTTTTGCATCTGGGTCCCTGTGGTTTCTGTTTTATTGTCATTTTGGTCTAAAAATGAAATCAACTCATATTTCTCAAATTAAATCCTACTATTTTTTCCTTTTCCTCAGGGGCAAAATGGTCATTATTATTAATTAAATGTGGAAAAAATAGCAGGATTTAATTTGAGAAATATGAGTTGATTTCATTTTTGGACCAAAATGGCAATAAAACTGAAATCACAGGGACCCAGATGCAAAAGATTTGAGTTTTGGACAAAAGTAGCAAAAGTGACCAAACCTCAGGGACCAAAATGGTAGTTTATTCTTTATTATACAAAATTGCATTTTTTCGACCCGTGTAATACATGAGGTTTTTTAAGATATAACTTTTTATTGTTTGATATATAAAATTATATTTATTTAATTCGTACAATACACACGGGGTTTTTAAGGATATATATTTTTTATCTAATATATAAAATTACATTTATTCAACCCGTTTAATACACATTTTTAAAGATGTAACTTTTTTATTATTTGATATATAAAATTACATTTATTCAACTCGTGTAATAAATAAGGTTTTTTTAAAGATGTATTATTTTATTATTTGGTAAACAATATTACATTTATTCAACCCGTGTAATACACGTAGTTTTAAAGATATAATTTTTTATTTGGTACATAATATTACATTTATTCAACCCGTAAAATATGGTTTTTATAGATATAACTATTTATTATTTAATATATAAAATTACATTTATTCAACCCGTGTGATAAAATGGGTTTTTAAAATATTTTTTTTATTATTTAGTATATAAAATTCATTTATTCAACCCGTGTAATACACAAGATTATAACCTAGTTGTTTAATATGAAAAAGAAATTGAAAAATAAGATAAGAAGGCATCAGAGACTAGAGACTGACACGTATCAAAAAAAGATTTTAATTTATTAGTACACAAAGATATATAAAGTTAACGTAGGAATTATTTTCACATATTTTATTGAAAGCTGATTATCATGACACATATGACTAAAAATTAATATATTGTATTAAAATTGGAATTTCTTTTATTATAAGTTAGTAGGATAAGAATAAAAATTATATTTTAAATAAAATGTAAATAAAATAGTAAGGTTAAGGAGAGAATGACATGTGACATTAATTGAAGTCTTTTATAATAGGTTAGATTACAATTGCTGCTGCTGCTTCATGTGACATTAATTGGAGTCTTTACATGTGACATTAATTGGAGTCTTTTATTATAAGTTAGATTACTACCACGACGACGACGACGACTGCTGCTGCTGCTACTACTACTGCTACTATTACTGATCGAGTTCATCATGTGAATGTGAAAAGTTGATTCGTAGAAAGATAAGATAAAAGCTTGTTGTATTATTCTTAAAGAAGAGGTACAATATTCATTAAAGAAAAGGCCAATATATAGCCATACAAACACAACGACGTAGGAATAAAAAAAAACAATAAAACTGATAACCCAACAAAAGTGGTCAAACATCTGGGACGAAAATTACATTTTACTCTTACTATTATTAAAAAATATATGGGTGTGTTACACATTCTTTGAAGAATAGCCTAGGATATTCCAAACTCAAATTAGACCCTTCATCACCTAACTACTTCACTAACATTGGCTGTATTGGGTTGAAAGGCTTCAAGATTCTCTTTAGATCTTTGCTAAAGGAGATTGATCTGGTTACTTTGTTGGTAGTTGTTTGCATTGTGTTAGTTTTGAAGTTCGAGACCTCCAGGTTGTAAATTTTAAAGAAAATCGTGAGGGGAATGAAAATGAAAATGAAACTAAATCATAAGGGTTAAACTTAAACATGTATGTCTTTCATGTCTTAAAGGGTGAATTTATATTTATATAAAACTATATTAAAAACCTCAAAGGAGTAAATTGTATAGGAAAGAAAAGTTTAATTAAGACCCAGCAGTGCACCAGTGGCGGATCTAGGATTCACGTCAAGTTGTAACGTTTTATAAATAAGCCGTAACGAAATCGAAAAAACATCAAATTTTTCCAAAATTTACACTAAAAACGTCAAATTTTTCCAAGCCAAGCCGTAGCGGAGGTTACCCCCTGGTAACCTCTAGGTCCGCCCCTGCAGTGCACACATGGGTTTCAAAATCACTATTGTTTCCACTACACCACTTTAATTATTTGAGTTGATATTCAGTCATATTGTATGAAACACAAAGTGGAGGAAAACCATGGTGAAGTTACGAGTTGGCTAAATGTATGTGTGTCTATATAAAGTTTATACAAAATTAAATAAATACTTACACTTTAGATATTAATTTTCTTCTTGTATCGTCGTTACAGTGAATATTATTATTATTTGAATGTCAATCGAGGGGGGTGTTACACTTGGTGTGGTGAATGGGGGAGGATTCATCAAATTTGTGAGGAGAATAAGTCAAATGTGCATGGTTAATAGTATTAAATTAGATCCCACTTATATGAATGGAAGCTAGGATGGTGATCATAGAAAAAACAAAACAAAAGATGCTCTACTATCACAAAGTTGAAACCAATTAATCTGCCGTTCGTAGAAGAATCCATTTTAGCCCATACATATATACTTTGTTATTATCGTAAGTGGGGATGGATTAATCGAGGTGAGGGTACATTAATTAATTAATCTATCTCCATCGTATCATTCATGTTAGTCAACCTAACCTCCTCATATATCTATCTATCCTCTAGTTTAATGTGGCAGGGTAAAAGAATTAAAAGAAGATGGCAGGCTGTGGAGAAGACTCATGCCCATATCCATATCCGTCACATGTCTTTGTCCCAAGCTTTGTTACGGTGAAGCTGAGTGGTAGGGATAAGTACAGTGTCTGGAAAACACAGATGCTATGTCTCCTTGAGAGCCACGACATGCTTGGTTTCATCAATGAAAGCCCACCTAGTGCTTTGGGGAAGGAGTGGAGAAGATCAGACGCGCTAGTCAAAGGTTGGATTCTTGGTTCTCTCTCTGAACAAGCGCTCATGCACGTTGTCGAAGATTGCACTGCAAAAGATATGTGGGATAAGTTAAAGATTTTCTACGGTCCTCCTGCAGCAGCTCAACATGCGGCAGCAGGTGATCCATTTGCACACCAGCTACCTTTCTAATTATTGCTTGTCATGTGTAATTAGATTATTAAGCATGCATTGTATGTTGTGGTTTTTTACACTCATAACACAAATGCGTATTCAGATCTTGAAGAAGAAGAAGGAATATCAATAGAAGCTGAATTGTCAAAGATAGAGAACTCGATATCTGAAGACACAAAGGAAGCAAGAAAAGAACAAGTAGACAAAAAGAGAAAAGAAGCAGAAGAAAGATCAAAAGTTCACCAAAGTCTATATGAAGCTATTCTAAGTCAAAGTTTTGGAAAGACTTATTCCATTTTGAAGGATGGAAAAGTTAAGGTGACAGACAAAATCACCATAAATGGCAACACAGCACTCCACGTAGCAGTTGGCACAACCAAGAACATGGAATTTATAGAGTACATGTTGACTCTGGGCGCAGACGATAACCCGCAATTGGATATGCAAAACTCAGAAGGAAGCACCCTACTTCATGTTGCTGCTATTGTTGGCAACCTGGATGCTGCTAAGATCTTGGTTGAAAAAAACCATGATTTGTTGTTTGCCAAGGACAAAGATGGCCACACACCACTAGCCAGAGCTCTTTCTAATATGCATACCGACACATGTCTGTATTTGTTAAACCACACCAATACTCGTGACATAGAGATGGGTGCCTTGTTTGATGGTACTAGTGGTGATGAGCTTCTTGTTAATGCTATTTCTTCTAAAGATTACTGTAAGTAACTTTATTCCATTTAATTGTTACATGCCTTTGCCAAATCAATCTGGGTGGTGATGAATTCAAATCTTTTTTTTTTTATTTGATTAATTATCAACTATCTTGCAGATTCAGCATTGGTTTTGAGTAAGCATTACCGCAATTTGCATAGTGACGCTGTGCTGATGGCTATAGCTCAAAACTTCCCACAGGAACTCAACATCTGGGATAGAACATTCTATAAATGTACATTTGTTGATGTTCATCTTGATTCTACATGCATATTTTGTTTAATTACCTTTTCGGTTTACCCTAGCTAGATAATGAGTTGAACTTATACACGTTTCTTCCTAAAGTGTTCAGGGATTCCCAGTCTGAAGCCATAATAGCCTTTAGCGCTGGTATGTTAGCTGGAATTACTACAATATGTTATTTCCCTCGCTTCCTTCACTGGATTAAGCCCCATAAATCTTTCCTTTTGTGGGCTATAAAAGTTCTTATTCTCGGAGCAACATGGTTCCTGTCCACTATTGGTAGGTGATGAGTTTACATTAACAAATCTAATATGTGTTATGCTTTCTAGTTCATTTCTTATACCCGAAACAAACTGCTCATAGTGAATATGCATTTGCATGAGTTCTAACAAACTTCCACTGTATCCTGTACAGCTTTCATGTGGATGTTTGTGTGTCTCCTTAAAATCATAAGGATGTTACGTAGGATGAGTCAGAATTTGCCATCTTGTGCTGCTCTCTCGAGGATTCATAAACCTGTCCAACGTATCACGAAGAAGCTACGTACGTAATAAATATAATATGAATGAGAACTTGGTTTAATTTTATCTTGTTTTAATTTAATAAATATATATATTGTTGCAGCAAGGCACCTCAAGTGCGTCGAAAAGGGAGCTCAAATGCGCTGTGATGCTACGGACCTGTTAACATCAATATGTAATTTGATAAAAGATTCGAAAGCCTCCCCCTCTCACCATTATTATTACACCAATCCGGTTCTTGAAGCCACAAGACAAAATGCATATGAGGTTGTAGTAACGATTGTATCATTTTTCCCTAATGCTATTTGGAGCGCCAATGAAGATGGTCACAACATTATTCAATATGCTGTAATAAATCGTTCAGAAAAGGTTTACAATCTACTATATCAAATGAGCGAGCACAAAAATATTTATAGAACAATCAAAGACCCTTTTGAGAACAATCTCTTGCATTTGGCAGCAAGATTGGCACCTACCAACAAACTGAATCTTATATCAGGTGCGGCTTTGCAAATACAACGTGAACTACAATGGTTTAAGGTAGCAAATTTATTTAGCATAAGTTATTCAGATTTACATATATGTAGGTAGCTTAGTTAGGTCTTATAATCTTGTAGGAAGTCCAAGGATTTGTATGCCCGCTAAACATCATACAAAAAAATTCTTTCGGAGAAACGCCTCAAATGGTATTTACTAGAGAGCACAAGGAGTTGGTGATTGAGGGTGAAAAATGGATGAAAGCCACCGCAGAGTCATACACAATTACAGCTGCATTAATCACAACTATTGTGTTTGCAGCAGCTATCACGGTTCCAGGAGGAAGCAGTCAGGACACGGGGATACCGTTGTTTACTAACAAAACCGCCTTCAAAGTATTTGCAGTATCAGATGCCATATCACTGTTCACATCGGTTACATCGTTGTTAATGTTTTTGTCGATCCTCACTGCACGCTTTGCGGAGGAAGACTTCCTCTTCAATTTGCCTACAAAGTTGATAATAGGTCTGGCCACCTTGTTCATCTCAACAACAGCCATGGTGATAGCTTTTGGTGCAGCATTGTTCCTTGTGTTTGGCCACCTTGTTCATCTCAGCAACTCATGGATTCTTGTTCCCATAGTTGCATTGACTTTCCTACCAATTACTTCTTTCGCGACCTTACAGTTTCCACTTATTTTTGACCTTATGAGTTCCACATATGGCCCTGCTATTTTTGGTAAGAAACGAGATGACCCATTCTATTGAATTCTTCTCCAGTCAGTAACATATGATTTTAAGTTCACTGCAGAACATGTCCTCATCATGAAAAATATGTATTAGATTATGATATTTTTATTATCAGCGGAGATGTGAAGTTAAAAATTATGATAAAAGGTATTGGATTTGGATAACTAATTTCAAAGATCGTAGTTATTTACCATTTTCCATGCACTTATGTTTAGTGACTATCATCGATGTATAGATTAGCAACAAACATCCATATGTATAAATAATAATATACTGCATGCACTTTCTGTAATAGTGTGAAAACTGAAAAACATCAAAACAACAGTCTTTGCATTTGATCTTTCTAAGTTCAACATTGAGTTAAAACAACCTAGCAGTCCATTCAAGTATTTTATCTACATTAACTAATTATACCACTTACACATCCTCTCTCCTTGTTCATGTCGATTCTTCTATCAGTACAAGCAACTCCTCTAACATGTAGAAGCTTCTCTCAGTCGATGCCATCCATCACATCTGGGTCAATCAACTCATCTTCCCTGAATCACATCACATCCGTCCCACTCTCACCTTTTTGGCTACTGAGATGGATAACCATTTCAGGTATGTATGATACACATCACTTTTGTGCGATGGATGTGCTGTTGATCAAGTGCATAGTCACAAACCAGTGGCTTATAGTCTTGTCCGATATTGCATAACTTTAAATTTCCATGTGGCAACTCATCTGATGCAAGCTCGGAATGAAGATAACCCAATCCTCGAGCAACTCCTTTTATCATCTTTATTCGATTCGGCCAGCGAGTGCTAATCCCCTTGTCACATGTATCTCACAATTGATAGGAAAACACCAGGGTGGCAAAACGGGTGGGTTTGGCAGGTTTGGGTAATGGGTTATGATGGGTATGAGATAGGATCAGTTTGGGTTAGGATGAGTTTATTAAGAAATTGGTTAGGAAGGGTTTAGGTCAAAATGGATTTCGGCATGATAAACTAAAAATATAAATAAATAAAAAAAATAAAAAAAATTAAAAATAAAAGAAAAGTTTAAAAAATTAAAAAAAATGTAAAAAAATCAATAAAATTTTAAAAAATAAAATAAAAAATATTTAAAAAAATCTAAAAAATCAAAAAATCAAAAAAATTTAAAAAAATCAAAAAAATCAAAAACATTAAAAAATTAAAAATAATAAATAATAAAAAATTTAAGAGTGAGGATGACAAAATAAAATAGATCAGTTAATCTTGAAAGAATCAAAAATAAAAAAACCAACATTGAGTAATCGAAAATATATGTACATATCTGCAAAATGCATTAAAGCAAACAGTGCACAATACTTTTTGTTTAGGTAAAACTACTGGTTCTTCCTTCTCCATGTTCATACTTCTGTAAGTAATCGAAAATATATGTACATACCAGCAAAATGCATGTCCTAGTTGTTGTTATGTTTCTTCAGGATATCTTTTTTTCTTTATGGTTTAGATGTCTTGTAAACCACTAATATATCATTCGCTCGGATATAAACAGATCTTTTTCGCGTTTATGAAACACATTCTGTTCATGTCTTTCATTCTCTTCAGTGCGTAGTACCACCGACACACCATTCCCCTTGTAAGCAGGCAGACCCACCTCAACTGAAGCCTTCATCAAGTCTTGTGAAGCAAAGACAAACTTATCTTGGGAGTGCTCTTGGGATGAGCCTCCTCATTGATATTTCCTTTACATAGAATTCTTATGTTTTCTTTTATCTTTAATCAACAACAATAGCTGCTATGAGCCTACCAGAATGTCAGGGGAAGGGCAGTCCTTGGAAACCGCAGAGGTCAGGGTTGTTCATAGGCCCTTGTAGATGAAATCAACAACATCCACAATTCAATTTCAGTAGTCATATTTCATTTCAGCTGGAAAATGCAGTCAGATGTTTGGGGCAGTATAAGCGATCAAGGAGTCGTAACTCATATCACAGGAGGAAACTTTGCGCAGAGTTCTATTACTTTAGTCAACTAGGACCTATGTGCTTATGTGATTTCATGTTTTGTTTAACTTATGATTTGTTATTGCTCATACATTTAAATTCCTTACATCTCACACACAAATGCATGCAAGCATCCTACCTGTTACGTGACTATGTGTTTCATACAATGTGTTATAATGCAACGTATATATGTTATTGATGTACTACCTTGTACTCATAATACCCTTATTATAAGTTCTTTTTCCCTCCAAAGTTTTTCGAAAACACTTATAATTCCGATTTTAAAATATTTACTCTTCACTATTAAGACTTTTGTGATGTTTTTGTTTTCAAATCTCATCAAAGTAAGTTCATGTGACGGGCATGTAGTAACTGGAAGGGTTCGAGTACCGGTAGTCGGGACGTCCTGTCTAGGATTGGCATTCGTATAAATCCGAATTAGCGGACCAGTTTTCCTACCTAGGGACTAATGACGAGAGTACGAAGGACCTATTAGGCCAAAGCATGCCACACCAAACATCTTGTGAACTAACCCCACTTTGAGTTGTCACCGTGTCCACCCTTGGATGCCATCCGACTTTTATACATTTCGTTCATATTTCTCGATTTTCTCCGGGTTTTAGTGTACGTTACCAGGCTAACACATGCAAACCATACGAAAGCCCGGTAATCATGGGGGCCCACATGATTACGAAGGTGAAGTATGGCGGCGGCATGCAAGGCCCAGATACGAGCAAAGCCTAAGAACACTTTAAAAGTGTTGGATTATCATGAGTTATTGATTTCCAATACACCCCCAAAAGTTTTCATTTTATCGTACATTTATATTTTTTCGCATATCTGCTGGCAAAACCATCAAGAATCTCACAACCTCGTTTGCGTTGATTCCTTTAGATGTCTTCTAGACACCTTCTTGGAGGAAACAGGCTCAGGAACTCTGGCAAATGTATGGCTGCCCAAATTTCCAAACAAATGGCTGTTGTGATTCCCAAAATTGTGATCCAAGTTCAACAAGCTCTCGCTGCTAACCCAGTTAATCAAGTCAATCAAGTTGAACCAAACGCGATCAATGTTTTGCAAATTCATCCAAGTGCCCTTATAAGCACTTCAAGTCTTGTGACCCCCCAAAATACGAGGGAACTGAACGGGTCACCGCACTCCTTCGATGGTTCAAAGAAATGGAAAGCACCTTCCTGAATTGCGACTGCCCTAACGACCATAAGGTTCGTTATGCTACTGGATGACTCATTGGGTTAGCTTTAACTTGGTGGAACGCCGAAAAGAGCTGAAGAGGAGCTAAAGCTGTTGTGGCCCTAACTTGGGAACAACTCAAGGAACTTATAACTAAACGGTTTTGCCCAAGGAGCGAGATCAAGAAGTTGGAGGATGAGTTCTACTATTTAAAACAGGAGGATGGAGATCATATGACCTACAACAAGCGATTTCTCGAGCTAAACCAGATGGCCCCGTATTCGTTCACTCCTCTTTATCGTCTCATTGAACATTACACTAGGGGTCTTCCGTCTGGTATCCAGGATTCCATGATAAGCACTGTACCCACAACTTTAAAAG
Organism: Helianthus annuus; assembly: GCF_002127325.2. Taxonomy (NCBI): domain Eukaryota; kingdom Viridiplantae; phylum Streptophyta; class Magnoliopsida; order Asterales; family Asteraceae; genus Helianthus; species Helianthus annuus. The sequence continues at coordinate 872,279 of NC_035435.2, read as the reverse complement.
CCGCAATGGAATTGGCCTCCGAACTCTCGGAAAACCATATCAGAAATGGAGACTTTGACGAGGAGAAAAAGAAGGGCTCAAATGACAAGGCCTTAGTAGAAGAGCCAAAGGCAACCAAGAATGAAACATCCTCCCGTGCCGATACCAAACGAAAGCATGATGGCAAATACTACGCTATTGCCTCGACAAACCCAACTCCACAAGCCGCACCCCGCCAAGCCATCCTAATCACCCAAGTGGCATCCAATCTAGCTTCCCCAAACAAGAACCCTACACTGGTCCTCACCCTCAATGCAATGCAACACATGCCACTATCACCATCAACCCACCGTACCTTGCCGAGTATGTGCCCATTGTGGGTATTATGGTCATCTGAGTAACACCTGTCGTACCCCTCAAAACCAAGCTCCACCTCCTACCCAAAACATGATCCAACCCTACCCACTTCAGAAACACGATGGTGTAACATGTCATCAGTTTCAAGAGGTCTTCCAACGCACCGGGACAACTAGGGAAGCGGCCAAAACGATGGTAATATTATAACAAGAGCGTTGGAAGAATACAATGCTATGAAAGGTAGTTTCACGTATTTGAGATGTTGTGAGCTTTTATGAGGAAGTCCCAAATGGCCAAACGTACCGATGATGACGTCTAGCGGTAGACGTAAATCAAAGCGGTCCAAAACATCATCGTCGATTGACCCGGACACACCCACCTCAGATGCTCGTAACGTCGATTTAAATATTATTTTAGACGACGACGAGGATTTGGAGTTGGAGTTGGAACGACCGCCGGGTAGAAGAAGTGCCAAAAATAAGGGAAAAAAGCGGAGTCCTCTTCATCTAATCCCGAAATATTGAAGCCAGATTTCGAAGAGATGAATCGACGCCTTCAGGACATTCGCGATATCGGTCATAGGCGTTTACAAACTACGGAGGAAAGAAACGCCGAAAACAAAAAGTATGTCGCGATACAAGAATCGAGACAAATGGAGAAAGATATCGAAATTTTGTCTAAACCCATCGACCATCTCACCGGCGACGCGTTGATCTTAGCCCAAATGCGTCGGCAACAAATCCGTCAAAAATACGGACTCTAGCTTAATAGTTTTTTATTTATTTGTTTCGATTTTTTATTTTTTTTAGGATTTTAATTTTTTTTTCTTATTTCGGGTTTATTTTAAGAATGTAATGCTTTTATTTAATGAATTTTATTAGTTTAATTGAAAAAATTAATAATTGTTTAATGATTGACGGGGCATTATTGGGCATTATCATCACTACGCCCATTTGTGAAAAACGTCCCTTTGCTAACTAGGATGACACGTGACAGAAAATGCCCATAAGTGAGCCATTATTCACCCTTACCACTACATGGCCACCCTTACCACTACATGGCCTAAACTTCACAACCAAAACAATATATCCAAGAAACCAATCAAATTCTTCTATTTTTTTGTGTTGCAGTAAGAATTAAAACACAATAACCAATTTTTGTGTGGCAGTAACACAATAACCAATTTTTGGTTATTTGTTTAATTACGAAAACAACTTCACAACCAAAAAAAGAATCTCATCTTTTTGTGACTGATATGACAGCGGCTATGTGGGTAAGGATGGACCGAAAAGGGATTTACGAATAGTGGCTGGAACATAGAACCAAAATCAAGACTTTATTTAAAACGGAAATAAGAAAGGCGAAATGGAAAACGAAAATGAAAAAAAAAACGACAGTCTGACATGGCGGCAACGAAAATGGTGGTACGCCGGCCTGTCTGTGGGTTTTCTCAAGCAGTGACGACTAGTGTTCTGTTATTTGTGTGTGGTGCGATAGAAAAGAAGAAGGTAACCAGAACTCTAAGGCTTGACACCATGTAAGAAAGTGAAATATTTGATGATTGCTTTTATTCAATAATGATTATAATATATAGAGAATATTAAAAACCTTAGAAATATAAGGTGGACCCATGAGTTTACACTAATAATAATATAGTCGAATAGTAATAAATATAAGTTAATACTTAATAGCTCTTTATTACACAGTGAATATATATTACATGCATGGATCTTCCAAGCTAAAGTAAAGGTGCAATGTTGATCGATTAGCAATAAATATGTTGCATTGCATGGGAAAAAAAGATGCATTATTAGTTATTCATATACATAATTGCTTAATTAATTAGTTTAGCTGCTGCTGGAATACAAGAAATGATCGAATTAAGATGGAGGGAATAAAAAAGATGGTGGGCAGAAGCTAAAAAAGAGAACGGAGGCATACATACATACATGCTCCATATATCTCCATGCATACATATACATATGCGCAACTTCATCACCTAAAAAATTCCCTTCAAGTATTCCTATTACATTACAACTTAACTATATATGTATGTATATTAATTACTAAAAGTTCCATAGGAAGGATGGATCGTGTGAGTAAACTCCGTCATAAACCACCTCTTCTGATCCGTAATCAACCGTTAACGGCTGCTGCTCAATGGGCATGAAATAATCGTCAAACCCTGGAAAAATCCCAAAATCTGGGATATTATTATTATGATCCTCCATGAGAAATGAGGATTGTGATGACATAAAATCCATGGAGGTGGAATCTTGCAACACATGAGATGACGACGATGCTGCTGATGCGGATGCGGATGCGGATGCTGATGCTGACCCTGACCCAGATGGGTAGGAGTTTGCAAAGTGCGCAGCTACGGCTTGTATCTCGGACGGGTGAAGGTCTCTGCCACCAGGAATGTTGGGAGGCTGATCGGGGAAGTTGAAATTGGCGGTGTTGCCTCTGAGGCAGTAGAGAGCAGCATCGAAAGCACGAGCAGCCTTTTCGGGTGAATCGTAGGAGCCTAACCAGATCCTATCGCGGCTGTTGGGCAGCCTGATCTCGGACACCCATTTCCCCCATTTCCTCTTGCGAACTCCTCTGTATTTAGCCTCGTCGCTCCTCCTTTCGGACTCACCAGCAGGTTTCATGATAAATATGATGTGTTTGTGATGTTTCGAGCTTCTGACCCGTATTTATAGTTTTATTAAATTTGGCGGCTGGGTCAATGGCCGCGTTGATTTTTTATCCGTCTAGAAAGCCCAGAATGATGGCATAGTTCACTTTGTTCAAGTATTACGCGGTGACATCATTACTAAAAAACCCACCACGTTTGTGTTTTATCCCAACCACCAATCCTCACATGTAGTAAATTAACTTCATTTCATTTCAAACACTCTCTCTTTGTAAAATGATAAATAACCGGTAAATAAAAAAAAAATAAACTAAAAAGATATTTTGTATCAGTGGATATTTCAAATGTAGTCAAGAGTGTTTTGTGATCTTGGAAATAACTTTGGCAAATAGACTAAATTGCCAAAATCGTCCTTGAGGTTTAAGTATTTTGTCGGTTTCATTCAAAACAATTTTTTGTACAATGTTACCCTTCACTTTTGGGATTTTTTGCCATTTTCATCCAAATGTCTAATTTGGGTTTTTTTGGCATATTTATAGATGAAAATGACAAAAAATCCCAAAACTCGGGGACTATTTTGGAAAAAAAGTTAGAAGTTCGGATGAAAATGGCAAATTAACCCAAAAGTGAAGGACCGTATGATACAAAAAAAGTTGTTTTGAATGAAACTGACAAACGTGCCCAAACCTCAGGTACGATTTTGAGAATTTACTCTTTACAATATCATATATTACTTTTCTGAGTAAACTGCCAAAATGGTCCCTGAGATTGGTCATTTTTGTCACTTTAGTCCAAAACTAAAACCTTTTGAATCTGAGTCCTTGTGGTTTCAATTTTATTGTCATTTTCATCCAAAAGCAAAATTTGGTCAGATTTTTTCAGTTAACATCCAATTTTTTTGTCTTTTCCCTCCCATTTAATGAAGGGCAAAGTGGTCAGAATTTTTTAATTTATAATAATAAAACGTTAAAAAACCATTTTGCTCTTCATTAAAGGAAGAGGAAAGACCAAAAAAACTGAATGTTAATTGAAAAATCTGACAAGATTTTGATTTTAGTTGAAAATGACAACAAAATTGAAACCATAGGGAACCAGATTCAAAATGTTTGAGTTTTGGACTAAAGTAGAAAAAGTAAACAAATCCCAGAAGCCATTTTGGTAGTCTACTCTACTTTTCAATATAGAAAAACAGAAAAAGTATAAATTATTTTCTAGAAAAATTAAACGACACATGTTATCTAAGTTTTTGTTATACTTATGATGTGAGATGTACCAAGTACATTTGACGCGCACTAAGGGTGTAAGGGGTGCTCACCTAAGAGGTGAGTCCCCTCTCTTACGCCCAACCAATCCTCGTGTGCCACGTCAACTCCCCTTTTAAACTCCCCTAACACCCTAAATTGATGGCGGCACTCCCCTCTTAGGTGACTTGGCTTTTATTAAAAAAAAAAAAAGAAAAGTTTTGATTGGTCCACTCATCCTCTCTCCTCCCTCTCTCCTCCCCCTCTCTTCAGTGAAGCCTCACCGGTTTCACTCCCTCTCTCTACCTCACCGCTATGTTGGCGGTGCTTGTCCCGCTTAGCAAAAGGGGTCCCCGCGTGGGTTTCGGTGGGTACCCCGCCCACCCTAATGAAAATCTAACATCACATGATAACCTCAAAGAATGCAAAATACTTGTAATTCAAATGTAAAGAAATCATGAGAATATTTATTTTTCATATTCTTATGTTAATGTAAAATTTAGTGCACAAAACAAACCTATGTGATATTTACGTAGCAATATAAATTTCTTCAGATATTAATGTTAATGCTTTCTATGTGTAAAATATATATATATATATATATATATATATATATATATATATATATATATATATATATATAGGGGGCTGCTAGAATGAGAACCACCCCGAGTTGTAAGAACCGCGAGAACTACACCCCACAGAGCGCCGTTCGCCGCGATTTTTTTTACAAGTAGATGTGTGCATTATAAACACGGCCGTAAAAAATCACGGCGAACGGCGCTCCGTGGGGTGTACTTTTTTACACCTCAACTTTGGTGTTTTTTAATTTTTTTTCTTTTTTCTTTTTTTTTTCCACCAAACTTGAGGTGTAAAAAAGTACACCCCACGGAGCGCCGTTCGCCATGATTTTTTACGGCCGTGTTTATAATGCACACATCTACTTGTAAAAAAAAATCGCGGCGAACGGCGCTCCGTGGGGTGTAGTTCTCGCGGTTCTTACAACTCGAGGTGGTTCTTATTCTAGCGGCTCCCTATATATATAGGGGAAGGTTCAAATGAAAACCACTAGTTATTGCGAAAACTCGAAAACTAACTAAAAAAGCCTAAAAAACATACAAAAAATTTTTTTTTACATATCAATTTTCGCTATTTAAATTATATAAAAAAACTTTTTTTTCAAAAAAAAAACAAATTGTAGTGCACATGTGTAATAGTACTACACATGTGAATTATTATATATGTGCACTACAAAAAAAATTTTGAAAAAAACTTTTTTTATATATTTAAAAACTAGCGATTTTTAATTAAAAAATTGTAAAAAAAAAATTGGTGTGTTTTTAGGGTTTTTTTTAGTTAGTTTTCGAGTTTTCACAATAAAAGTGGTTTTCATTTGAACCATCTCCATATAATATATATATATATATATAGAAAAAGTATATCGTACATTACGGCTTAACGTACTTCACGTACAACAACGTGCGTGATTTGTTATATAACATGTGTGATTAATGTTTTCAATATCCGTGATTATTGTGTTTCAACATGCGTGATTTTGGATTTTTGACTTATAACGTGCGTGATTTTAAAATGAACGTGCGTAATTACCTGTCGTACGTGATGTACGTTAAGTCGTAATGTACGTTAACCTTCCTATATATATATATATATATATATATGACATTTAAATATTTTAATTATTAAAATATAATAACTTTTTAAAATACTATGTTATTAAAAATTCTAGATAAGCCATTGCAATGCGCTTATTCTAAGTTTCAATATATATATATATATATATATGAAATCGAGCTATGAGTGGTTATTTACAAGTGATTGAAGGACAAATGTACATGTCATTAAAGTTATCTCACATTGAGTTTTTTTTTTTTTATTCAGACCATGTGTAGTGATGAGGTATGTGGTTTGGGTTTTTTTACACGTGTCGTCCACGCCATCTTAACCAAAACACTTGGTTTAAAGGTGTAGTGGTGAGCATGTGGTACCACTTGATTTATACTAAAATAGGGATTGGATAATACACTAGCCTAATGGCTAGTTTCCTTGATTTGTACAACAAGCATCTCGTGGCCTCAACAACGACCACCAGCCAAATTTTGTAATCCACGAGTAGTGGGGATGGTGTGTTGCTCATGGGGGTCTCATGGTCCACCCAACCGCGGGTCACTATGGATGGTCTAATAAATTGACGCTATTTAATCTTTTCGTTATTCTAAATTCAAATATCCTATTACGATATGTTTATTTTTGTCTACATTTCAATAATGTTCAAAATCGAACAAGTCAAATATTATAATTGGCTTTTTTTTTAAATGTTTGATCGTGACGAACCAAACATTCCAAACAGCTACCATGGTAAATACCTATGGTGTAAAATGTAGATTCCGGCCAAACAATAACTTATTTTATCTATATAGCAAAAAGGGGGCCATCTTATCCATCCAACGTTTTCTTTTTCCAGTCGGTAGTTTCATTCAATCTCTCCAACTACAATTTAATATGAATACGTAATTGTTTGTTACTAAAGATAAATTAAAACGAGTTAAATGAAAAATCGACATTTCAATAGTGATAAATAGAGAAGAAATATAGTTTGATGTTTTAAAGATGGGGTTTTCTATTCCTTTGTGTAATAAATTTAATCACATGCATCAATTCTTTAATTTAAGAAAAACTAATGATGAAAAAGTAGTTTATAAAAAGAATTTTTGTTGTATAATTAATTAATAGGTATACTGTAGGCTTATAGCAATGTGTAAATATGAAATAAACCACCAACACTAGTTAGATTGTTACCGCTTAACATGTTAAAAATACTAGCTTTGATCGAGAGAGGCATGATGTGATGTCTTCTTGTAATTAAATTAAATTAAATTAAATTATAATATAATGAGCAAAAGCTTGAATAAGAATGAATATAAAATGGAGTTAATTTAAAATGGTGGTTGGCCCACAAACATTGACTAAAGTGGATTCACATGTTTAGGGTTTAAAATAATAAAAGTAATGATGATGGTCAACGAAGCAAGCTTTGTATTAATTAATAAATGTCAACACACTGCAAGTACGCGATTCCTACACTTGCTTTGAACAATATATCAATAACACCTCCTAAACATTTACAAATTACAAACACCAACTCCCTCCCTCCCTCCCTCCTATTCTATTGTATACACTTTCCTCCTCTTTACACTAAAATAAAACTATATCAGACGGACGGACCGACCTCTTCTTTTCTTTACCTGTTGAAAGATGCAGCAGCTGAGTTATCATCATATGCCCCCCTCCACATGTTCCCGCTGTCAGTCCCGCTGGAAGCCACCCCTAAATCACCTTCCAACCTCATCTTCTGTACTTCTGAATACGATAGAATCTTTATGCTTTGCACGCAGCTCACAAATTCCCTGTTGTATAACCACCCATCCAACATCATGTTACACAAAACATACACACCACAAACAATCTTTTAATGTTTTACTTTAATTCACAACACTTACTCCCATGGGTCATCACCAACCAGCAATATGTCATTCTCATGATCAACATACACAAGTTTCCACTGCGCGTCTTCTAGTTCACCTTCGATGCCAAACATTCGAGCCAGATCATGCCTCAGCTCCTCATACCCCTTGTAACGTGTAACATCAATAGTTCTTCCTACTGACCCACGTTTTTGGACCTGCACAAATTAATATATTATTATTATGAACCACAACATATTCAATCGTGTGTGTGTGTGTGTGTTACCTTTGTGTATGTTCTCATGCGCTGCTGCTGCTGCTGCTGTTGCTGTTGCTGCTGAGTCTGATCATTACCCCACAACCCATTTCCGACAACACTGGTATCCTTGGCAGCAGGAGAAATATTTTCGTTTGGTTTGAAAGGCATATCAGGCATCCCAAATGACTGTGGACTTATCTCAGCAACTGACAACTCTGTCTCGATATCTCTAGACCCGCCATTAACGTAATTTGGCATCATGTTATGAGAATCAAAACCCCTCGACAGCAAAGCATCAGGTGGCAGGCCATCAATATGAGCCCCAAAAGAGAGATCACTCCTAGTTTGTGAGTGAGCAACTACATCACCTTCCAGACACAAGTTTGGGATGTTGTAGTTGTGTGGAAGGCTACCAACACCAGCATCCAAACAGTATGATGTTACGGATGTGGTAGGTTCAGTAGCAACGGCTTTGTCTTTACTTTGATCTGGTAATTTCAAGTTAGATAACTCATGTTTGACTCTTATATCACATGTACTTTGACTTTGTAATTCATGAAGAAATTTAGAAGGGTGATCAAGCATGGAATAGTCCCCTAGGGCAGATAGTCCCTGTTGGTTCTTGATCCGGAAGTTCGATGCAGTTAGTTGACAGTTATTTGTCGAAGGAGACGTGGAACACGAGGGAACATCACCATCACCAGAAGGATGATGAACTCTTAGCGGTTTGTATTGACTCTGTTGTTGGTTTGTTTGCATAAGTGATGATGTCGACAAGCTGTTGCCACTAAGTTGTTGTTGTTGTTGTTGTTGTTTCAGTTGCTGAAGTACCTGTTGTTGTAGAGGCTCTACTGGTGAGAACAACTGCTGTTGCTGTTGTTGCAAATTTTGCAACATCTGCAGTGTTTGCTGTTGTTGTAGCAAGTTCGATGCGGATTGTTGTAACTGTGTCTGTTGTTGTTGTTGTTGTTGTTGTTGCTGCTGCTGTGAGATGGATAAAGGCTGCAACAAAGTCCTGTTGGCTAAACCACTAATTTGCTGCTGTGTTTGTGTGCTTCCTGAAATCTGTTGTAGCAAGTGTGATTGAGATTGTTGCAACTGTGTCTGTTGCTGCTGCTGTTGTTCAATTTGATGTTGTGAGATGGATAAAGGTTGCAACGTACTCCTATTGGCTAAACCACTGATTTGCTGCTGGGTTTGTGTGCTTCCTGAATTTTGTTGTGATTGTGGTTTCTGTTGTTGGTGTAGCTGATTGTATACATAATTTTGTTGTTGATGATGCAGTTGCTGCTGCTGCTGATGTTGGGGCCACGGTGGAGAAAGTTGTTGCAGGGGAGTGACAAGTTGGTTCCTTTGGTTCGGTTTGTTGGAGTTAGGGTTAGGAGGGGATTGAAAACTTAATAGCTTGGAGGGATCTTCAAAGCTTATAGAATTTGAAGAAACTGGTTGTATATTAGATGTTTGGAACCCATGATGATTCTGCTGCATACTCATCCACTGGGCCAGACTCAACCCAGGGAAGATTGAGCTCGATCCGTCTTTCATACCCATATTTTCAAGCCAAGGCATGGGCATCGTCAGCCCTCTTTTATAAGCATTCTCTATCTCTGTATCAATGTCTGCCAAATGTACGTACAACAGACGAATTAAGACTCACATGAAGGTGATAGCACACATAGAGATAGGTTGCCTGATTACCTGTTTGTTGATGGAACTTTTGTCTGAAAAATGGAGGTGGACACATATAAAATGGAGTTACAACAGGCTCAATTTCCCATATTGAAACCCGACTGGGACGCTCACCAGCGGCTGATTCATCCCATCCCACCTGTATGGTAACAAATTAATGAAAAGGCTCTCTCTTGAGATTAAACCTTATAAAGGAAGGGGATTTCAGAAATACTGTAATGATGAACGATACCTGAAGACTGCGCCATTGTGAATTCTTCCACCTGACTGGATCTAAATCACTGATGCCAGTTACAGTTCCCATGTATCGACGCACCCCTGACTCTTCAGTCTCAAACATCATTCTGAACCGCATGCCCAATGAAACTTGACTATACATTGCTTTATTGTACTTGGCTAGGGGTACCACAAACTCAGCAGGACTCGCCCTGTCAAATTTCATCATTTTTAATAAAATCCCAATTGCTAAGAATGAAGAACGTATTATTACCTAGGATTGTAATAAATTGTGAAGGGGCTGTTATTTGCAGCAGCATGAGCAGCGGCAGCAAGGATTCCGATATGCATGCTGTCACTGGAAATAACTGATGATGAGAGAGCAGACTGTTGTCTGTTAGCACGTCTAACTCCCAACAGAAGCTGTGATTTCTCATCTCTACAAATCCTCCGCTGATTAGGTGACAACTCAACGAGAAGGACGAATGTAAAGTAATAATAATTTTGTTCATACCTTACGAAAAGGACAGCATCGCCAGCAAAAAGCCTTTTAGAGCTCACAAAAACACTCCATCCTGTGGTCAGTAAATGCCTCTTGGGTTGCCCTGATAACCACCAAATTACTAGTTAGAAATATGTTTGCTAGTAGATGAAAAGAAGGTAAGTCTTGGAAACCTCGATAAATATGCCTGAAAGTCCAAGACTGATCATGCAAATCTCTAGCTACCAACTCCTGAGCTGGCGGTTGCATTGAGAAATCCTAGAAAACAATTAAGAGTTGTGGTGAAAAAGGCAGACACGGATTAAATTATCTATGAAAGGAGCATTGGGCATACCAGAGGTGGGAAAATCTTTTCAGCAGCTCGACGAGGAACAGAGAATCCACCGTGGGTGCTGGTGTCACTAGCCGTAAGAGTTTTGCAGAAGAACTCACCAGGCTGCTTGTTTTGCTTAAGACCCATGTCGGATATAAGTAATGCTTCCTGGTCATACTGCACCCACATAACATAAAGATGAATTAACAACTGAAAGACACCAAGTTGATTCAGAATGACTGACTGACTGACTGACTTTAGTTACAGGTTGAAGAGTCATCTGCGCATACACCTCATCGGTTTCGGAATCAGCCTAATCCAATTAGAACAAGGAGATTAAGAGACATACATACATACATGTAACAAGTGATCCAATAATAATAATAATAATAATAATAAGATGGAATGGAAGACGTACATGTAATGTGACATTATGAAGCATGCAGATGAGCTTAGAAGGAAGATTGGGATAGCTAGGAATGTTTTGTGTGTCCTTCTTGTGCATAGAGGCAGCAACCTGCTCGCTGTGACCTTGGGGAAAGTAGACGACGAGACTTCCGACAGGAGGCAATGAGACCATAGGGCCAGCACAGGCATGCCATAGCTCGGAATTCATTACCTTCCTTGCTGCTGCTGCTGCACCTGACAAAGTAAGTTAAGAAGAAGCCCTTGTTGTTACATGTTGGCAAGGGTCAAGATAGATAGATAGATAGATAGATAGATAGATAGAAGCCTAATTTCAATGACAAGGGCAGGGCAGGGCATTAAGCCGGTGCTTGACTATGGGGCTACCTAAAGATAAAATCCAATAGCCAACTTATATCTGCTGGCTGGCAAGGCAAATTGAAACAACAACAACAACTACTTCCCTTTTCCCTTTTCTTTATTTTTTTTTTCTTTTCAGATGAATTCTGAACAGGAGAAAAGGGGGAGATATAAAGATCCCATCCCATCCCAACTTTATATTATTGATTCCAGAGGGAGAGTGACGACGGACGTACCTTGTTGTTCTCCTGAAGTGGGCTTTGGAGGAGCTTTCATCGTAATTATTAATATAGTTATTATCACCAAAGTAGAAGAAGAGGCATGGGGAGAATCCGCCCGCCGGAATTTAGAAAGAAAGAAAGAAAGACGGAGATGCGGGAATCACGGAGAAAGACGGTGGGGAACAAACAATTTCTTACTCTCATGCTTTATAGCACCACCATTATTCATCATTACCTTACCCCCTCTCTCACTTTCTCTTTCTTTCTTTACACTAAACTATTATTATTATTATTTTTTTTTTAACGGCACTTGCCCAGATTAGGGATGGCAATGGATCGGGTTCGAGTCAGGTATTGGTAATTCCATACCCATACTCGCTTGTAAAATTGTGTTCCATACCCGACCCAATACACGTTGGGTATTTTTCAGGTATCGGGTATACCTGCGGATAATCGGGTATACCCATTAATTTGTTAAAATATATACGTTGGGGTTTCTAAATACATTTCTTTTACTATTACAATTATTATATATTTTATTTATAAAACAATTATAAATTAAAAAAGTATATTATATAATATAAGTTTTATTATAAATTAATAATAACTTTATACTAATTATACAGTTAAATGTATATAGTTCACAACTTACAAAATATAAATACTATTATAAATACACGTACTAAAAGAAAATTTATTTTTTCACATTATGAACATACAAAAATAAAAATTTTAATAGCCAAAGGCCAATAGAAAATAAAAATATAAATTAAAAAATACGAGTATATGATCGGGTATATAGTTCGGGTAAACGGGTATGTGATTTCGGGTAATCGGGTCAGGTATCACCTAATCTCATACCCGTGAAAATTTTTAAATCTAATCCCATACCCGGCCCAATACCCGTCGGGTATCGGGTATACTCGTCCCATTTGTGTTGGGTTTCGAGTATACTCGTCGGGCTCGTGTATTTTTGTCATCCCTAGCCCATATCATATTCATCTCCATTAGGAGATAATATCACCAATTCAAAAGGAATCTTGATAAATTACCATTCGATCATAACCATCTCTGTTAGGAGATAATGTCTATAAACCATTTACAAACAAAAATGCCTAATTAAAATTACATTACATTGTATGTAAAACTATTGTCGTGAATCCACCTTTTCAACAGTGTATTACCTATAACTACAGTAAGTCAGTAACAATGAAAGAGAATAATGTTAGGCAGTTGTTTGACAACCCCTCGTTGGTTATTACTTTTCTTTATGTAACTTTTAAACTGTTAGTTTCGCCAATATATGTCTTTAGCCAATTTTTTTTAAAATATCTTATTGTTGGTTAGCTTTATTTATATGCGTGTTTAGTCCATCTTCTTTAACTTTAGTAGCGTACATATCTAGTCCCTCTATTTTCATTATTTTTAGTAATTGATCCTCGCTTTTTGTATTTTCCTTTAAAACCTCCAACTTCGCTAATATAGGTATTTAGCCCCTCTGTTTTGAGAAGAAAAAAAATATTTTTGTTGGTTTGCTTTGTTTATATGCATGTTTAAACTACACGAAGGGGAGTAGTACCAGCCAGCTTCCTGGCACTTCCCCATTTTTCTAGCTAAATTACGATTTTGCCCCATTCAAATTAACAGTTTTACCATTGGTTTTGTTTTTTTTTCTGCTAGCCAAATTATGAATTTGCCCCCAGTGTAAAAATTAAAGTCACGCCATCAGTTTTTTTTTCTTTTTTGACAAAATTATGGTAATTTTTTGTTTTAATTAGTTGACTAGGTGTAATTTTTATTTGTGTCAGACGGCTACCTGGCACATGCTCATTTGTCCTGAAAAATTACAATTTTGCTCACAATTTTAAATTATAGTCTTTCAATTGTTTTAGTTTTTTAAAGCAAAAGTATGATAGTGTTTTGTTTTAATTGATTGACTCAATGGAATTTTTTTAGATCGTGTTATGAGTATTATGTACAAATAACCGAAACATAAATGTACATGTTATGAGAGGAAAATATTCAGCTTAGTGTCCCGCAAAACGGATGAGGCAAAAACTAGTTATCAACCAAAGGCGTGTTTTACTGTTGAAATTCAAGCCCATAGCACAAGCGGAAAATATTAGATATTGCATTCAAACTAATCTCCTATTTATTTGTCTATCATTGATCCGGTTTCCGTATTACCGTGATCCGGTTTCCTTATTTTAGTTTTGATAGGCTCTATTTATTTTTGGCTTTGCTTGTAATCGTTCATAAAAAAAAAAAATAATCCAATAAAAAGAATTGTTCTCTGCATTACCAATTTCATAATGGTATCAGAGCGGTTCTGAAACCCTAAAATTCTCAACCAACAATGTCTGGTCAAAAGGATGGCGAAGGAAGCAAAGGCACTGCCATCGACCATGACTCACCTTACTATCTTCACCCTTCCGATTTTCCCGAGCAGCTTCACGTCAATGACGTCTTCACGGACAGCAACTATACAGATTGGTCAAGAGATGACTAACTTTCTCTTTGCCAAAAACAAAATTGATTTTGTTGATGGCACCATCACGAAGCCAGAAAGCACTGCGTCAAATTACAAACTATGGATGCGATGCGATGCTATGATAAAGGGATGGCTTACCACAGCCATGGAAAAGAATATACGCGATATCGTCAAATATGCAACCACCTCGGCGAAAATATGATCGGATCTGCAAGAAAGATTTGGCAAAGAAAGCGCACCAAGGGGCTATCCTATCAAGAATCAAACTTATTTAAACGTTCCCGCGATTCTCTATTTCCTTGAAAAGGGCGCTCAGCCTACAGGAACTGTTCAGGATATTTTAAAACGAACTCAGGCAGAAAATAGCGGACGCCAAGAAAGACGGGTCCACCGTCTCAACATATTACACTCGTCTGCACTCGTTGTGGGATGAAGCGAGCCAATCGTTTCCACGTTGCTCTTGTAACAAGTGCACGTGTGAACTAGGTAAAAAAATTACGCAACACCTTGAGAAAGAGAGGCTCTATGAGTTTCTTAGGGGACTAGACAATGATTTCGCTGTAATCAAAACACAAATTTTAGCAACTAAACCGACTCCCACTTTGGGAGTAGCTTATCACATAGTGGCTGAAGATGAGAGACAGAGAGCAATATCAAACGAGAACCGGGCAGTTCCTGAACAGGCCGCGTTCAAGGCTTTTCAAAAGCGTGAAAGTGGGTTTGGACAGTCAAAAGAGAAGGCAGCAGGCCGACAAGGAAAGGAAGTCAAAGAAAACGACCACTGCACCTTCTGCGGAAGGAATGGTCACAAACGTGAAGGGTGCTCCAAGTTGATTGGATACCCAGACTGGTGGCCTGGAAAGAAAGAAGAGAAAGCCAAGCCGAAGGCTAGGTGTGTCGAAACAAGAGCTAGTCCCATTCCTGGATTGACTGATGACCAGTATAATTCCTTTGTGAAGTTCTTTTCAGGATCTAACAGTGGAGAAGAAGTGAAACCTGAGGCAAACATGGCAGGTAAAAGGGACGGTTCATGGATTATGGATTCGAGATGCACCGAATACATAGCTCATGAATCGGAACTTGTTGAAAACCCTAAAGTAACCTCCTGTGAAGCTCCGGTTGTTATACCAAATGGAGACGCCATTCCCGTTGAGGGAAGAGGCGAGTCCACTCTTGTAGGAGGGGTCAAAATAAAAGGGGTTCTTTATGTTCCAAAATTTAAATGCAACCTGTCACACCCCAACCGATGGCGGAATCATCGGGGCGCGGCACTAGGCGAATCAGATTGCTCAAGAGAATCCATAACAACTATATTGCGATAATATTTATTACATCCGTTATCCCATACTGACAAATAATACGATCACATAAGTCATCACAGATTTCTTGTCCTCTCGAACAATTCCAATCCGACAACCTAGATTTTAGGTGAGTTTCTAGACTTCCTAGCTTGATTTGATGAAGACTTCAACTAACCTGCAACATACGTTAAAATATTGTCAATACAAAAGTATTGGCGAGTATACAGGTTTGATATGTAGTAGTATAATAGATTAAAAGTGCTGCAAATTTCCACATGCATAGACGTAATACACGACATATATACTCACAAAACTGATACTAACAGCTAAGTCCTCGATGCTCGATTCTTCGATGGCATAACTAGACCCCGTCGGGCGCAATAGTACTATACTAGTCGTGGTGGGACGTCACGAGTATAAGTCCTAGCACATATGTAACTAGCATCACGTATATCTATGCAAACAGTTATTCGCAAGTGATAAATTGACTGATTAAATGATTCGTTGATGAGTTCGATTTATAAGGAACGTATGTTACACCCAAAATTCGATAAAAAGGGGTCAAGTATACTCACAGTGCTTAATTGACGAGTAAACACAGCTTGATTTGGATCGATTGAGATTGCGTTCGAGTTAACCGGGTTACAGACTGATTACATGAGCGTTTGATGGCGCGTTAAACGATAACGAAGTTCCCAAAGTTTGGTCGGATGGATGGGTTGATCGAATGGCCTGTTCGATCGAACGGCCAGTTCGATCGAATGGGCTGTTTGATCGAATGGCCTGTTCGATCGACCAGCCTGTTCGATCGAACGGACTGTTCGATCGACTGGCCCGTACCACTGTTTTCGACAATTTTGCATACTTTGACGGTTTTGATCGCGGCGGTGTTTCTTCATGCTAAACAACTGGAATCCTATCATTTTTTTAATAGCTTTGTTTGTTTATTTCTAACTTCATCATTTTTTTTCTTTTTTTTTAGTCACACGAAAAACCGAGCTTGTTACTAAAATAAAGGGTGAAAATAAAAAGGGTTTTTGGTGGGTGAAAAGGTTTTAGGGTAAAGAAATGAAAGGTTTAGGCTCAAAGGGGTTAACTAGGGGGAATTTGGGTAGGTGGTAAAAAAAATTGAAAAATAATGGTGTAGAAAGAAAAATGGTTAGTCCTAATGCCTCCATCATTTACTTACTTGGGTTTAAGTTGGTAAGGACCGGGAATGAATCGTCGTGGCAAGTTCTAGAGTCGTAAGAACCAAGCGGCTATTCACACAAGAAACGAAAAATGAGCATTTAGTCTAAAGATGTAAATTTGTATGCTCAATAAAGGCTCAAAACTCACTTTTGTGGGAATGGGTTTTTATGTGATCAAGTATATATAATCGAATTTTAACCAAGCTTGTCATGCCGTTTCATAATTTTCTTATGTTGGTTCTTTTTATCACGACGCTATCGGTTGTAAATTTGTAAAAATATAACCTTTTTAGAACTTGTTATTCCCAAATTAAACCAAGACAAGTAAAAAAAACGAAAAGTTTTTGAAAAAAAATATGGGGTGATTAGCGGTTCCAATAGAGTTTTGTGTAAGGCTTGTTAATAGGACTTGCAAAATTTCAAAGTTTTAGCTTCCCACCCCCCCACACTTAAATTACACATTGTCCTCAATGTGTCCCAAAAATAAATTTTTAGGTTGATTGGATGTGTAATGTGGTGTTAAAAAGCAAAGATTTATGTTACTGGCAGTCTGGACACGGCCCCGTGTCCGCTGGACACGACCCCGTGGTGAACTGCCAGTAACGAAAACTTACAGAAGGCGAACATGGGGGCGTGTTGGTTAGGCACAGCCCCGTGCCTGGCAAAAATTTGCAGGACAGTAACCAAACAGCAGGTCTGGGAGGTGAACACGGGGGCGTGTCGGCTGGACACGTCCCCGTGTGGACAGTCTGTAAGCCTAAAAAAACAGGTTTCTTCCCCCGGTCTCTCCATTTTGGGCGTATAAGTGCTAAGGTCTAGCACTCCAAGCCTCGGTTTGTACCTGTTCCATCACTTAATACCACACCAAGCAACACAAACATCCTACATTACCATAGTTAATTGTCTCAAGCATAAAGTAAAAGAAAAATAAAACGGAAAATAAAAGTAGTCAAGGAAAGTAAATTGTTCAACACTTGGCACGCAGGCCATAAACTGTTCGATAGAAAAAGGGACTTAAACCTGTGGGCTCGCCATCAACCCGCTTCTGTTCCTTCAAACCTCCTACTCCATCTCTTCATCGCTATCATCACCTCCGTCCCCATGCCCCGCCATATACTCCCGGATGCTACCGATATCGTCTTGTATATCGTTGATGTTGCGTTCAATAGCTCTGACCCGGTGGTATGTGTTGTTGGCGAGGTTGTAGGCGTTCCTGGTACACATGAGGTTTTCCTGCAAAAGATCATGTAAGCTTTGGAAGTTAGGAAAACCGCCTCCTTGTGAGGAGGATTGACCCGGATCACCATGGGGTTGGTACTGGTAGTGGGGAGGTGGTGCGTGAAGAACTAGGGCCTCCTGTGGTTCCATGCATAGCCTTGTGCCCTTTGGAAGCTCACTGTCCCGTCTTCCGCCTCATAAAGTAAGTTCATGGCCCGGCAAATGTGGTAGTCAACTCGTCCCGACCATGGGCTTCTTTCAAAGGACCTCGGAATTCGCGTGAAATGCTTGAAAAGAAGGTACACCCACCCCCCGAAGAAGATAGGTGTTGGAGCGCGAGCAAGGCGATTGAGATGCATGTTTCGTAACAGGAGATATGGAACATCGAGAGGCTTCCAGTTGTGGATACAGTGAAGGACAACCAAATCTTTCAACCCTACAACGCCACTACTGTCGTGACGTTGGTTAAGAGAGTAGGTGAGGAGCCTGTGAATGTAGCGGTAGAGCGGGTCCCTCAGCTTAGTACTCTTGGTGCTGCTAGGGTTGTAGATTCCTTCACCGATTTGAGCACATGCGGCTTGACGTTCATTTTCATCCAAGTCTCGTAATCCCTCGATATTTTCCTCATTTCCCGATTCCTCTTCCCCGTACAGTCCTATTATAGATCCAAACTGTGCCATGGAGATCGAGTACTTTGTCCCGCCACACCGAAATGCGACTCCTTCATTGTCGAACGGGTCACACCTCGAAGTAAAGTTGAAAGTACTGTAGAACTCCATGGTGCATTGATGCACCGATCGGAGTCGAGTGTTCAATGCAACTGCTAGTGGTCCCGTAACTGTAACAACCCGCACCTTCGTGCGTTGTTACTACTCGATACACTCGTTACGCCTAGCACCGGAGATTCGGATCATAATGTAACTATATCAATTATATCGCTAACTCGAAGTACAATCGAATAATTACGCATATTCTATCGCTATTACAAACCTATTTTTGCATAACACTCACGATGATGTCGAATATGGGCCTAAACTACCCTTCTCGATGAGCGTGAGGTGTCAAAATGTGAGTAATCAACGCTAACGAGGGTTATCGGGTGAGTACTATGACTCTAACCGTCATGACGATGATGGCAATATGAGTAAGTGGTGCCCCGATAATCATTGTGGCACATCACATCGAAGAACGCACTCGAAGGCACGCGTAACTCGATCAACGCACTGAATATTGGATACATAAATACGTATATACGGCCCTTTTGTGATTAATAATAATAAATAAATTAATAATTATATAAATATATGAAAATATGGCTTAAACCGTCGAAATCGCACCAAAAACGGGATCAAAAGGCTTCCGAACGGATCAATTCGATCAGACTAGTCCAATTGGTCAGACCGGCCCAATCAGATAGGCCAGTCCGATCGGATGGACCAGCCGATCGGATGGACCAGCCGATCGGATGGGCCAGCCGATCGACTGGGCCAACCGATCGACTGGGCCAGCCGATCGACTGGGCCAGCCGATCCAACTGCTGTTTTGCCTTCCTTTCCCCTTCCTTGCCTATAAATACCCCTCCATTCCCTCCCAAACACTTGTGTTGCTGCTCCTAACCGACCAAGACGCTCCAGCCCTCAAATCTCTCGATTTCTTCCGATTCTTGTAAGTTTTCAACCCGAATCTTGTACTTTCTTGATCCAAATGCAATCCTTCATCTTTCTACCTTTCAAATCTCAATTTTTAACCGTGAAATCAACGGATTTGGGGTGTTCTAAGGTGATGTCACCATAAAGTTCTTCAAAGGTGATGTCATCCCATGAAGAACAACTCAGATTCGGATGATTTACATACGATTCTTCATGAATCTCAACCAAATCAATGTTTTTCTAATCAAAGGGCCACGGATTTGGGGTGTTCGGATAGATTTCATCACAAAGTTCTTATGAACTTCAAGTGTTGACCTCATATCATCAAGAACAACTCAGATCCAGGGCATTTCCTAAGTAAAATCAAGGTTTTTACATCAGATCTAGTGATAAAATGATCGATTTCGAGTTAAACACGGAAAAACCGACAAAAACGACCAGTTCCGACGAACGGGGTGATTCCCGGCCGATGAAACAGGTTGGAATTGACGGGATTTCAGTTGCTTAACACCTCGTCGTAACGACTCGACCCAAAACGCCGAAAAACGCTCGAAAAATCATCGAAAACAGCCGAACAGGATGGCCAATCGAGTGGCCCAATCGATCGAACAGACCAGTCGATCGAGTGGCCCAATCGATCGAACAGACCAGTCGATCGAGTGGCCCAATCGATCGAACAGACCAGTCGATCGAGTGGCCCATTCGATCGAACAGGCCAATCGATCGAGTGGCCCATTCGATCGAACGGCCCATTCGATCGATCAAGCCGTCCGATCGATCAGGCCCATCCGTCCGATCGATCAGGCCCATCCGTCCGACCGACCAGGCCCACTCGATCGAGTGGCCTGTTCGACTGGGCCAGCCCAATTTCACCATTTTGTCCGATTTTAACCCAATTTCGCCCGATTTCACGCAAATCGATACCGTTAACGCATAGTAACCTATCACTCATGTAAATTATCTGAAACCAGGATATTCTCCGGCACCGGTTCCGCTAACCTAACCGAATACGCACTGTGAGTATACTTGACCCCTTTTATCGAATTTTGGGTGTAACATACGTTCCATAAAAACCAAACTTATCAAACGAACGATTTAATTGGACTATTTATCACTTGCGAATAACTGTTTGCATAGATATACGTGATGCTAGTTGCATGTATGCTAGGACTTATACTCGTGACGTCCCACCAAGACTAGTATAGTACTATTTCGCCCGACGGGGTCTAGTTATGCCAGAGTCGAGCATCGAGGACTTAGCTGGTAGTATCAGTTTTGTGAGTATATATGTCGTGTATTACGTTTATGCATGTGGAAATTCGCAGCACTTTTATTCTATCACACTATCACATATCAAACCTGTATACTCGCCAATACTTTTGTATTGACAAAGTTTTAACGTATGTTGCAGGTTTAGCCGAAGTTTACATCAAATCAAGCTAGGAAGTCTAGATACTCATCTAAATTATAGGTTGTCGGATTTGAATTGTTCGAGAGGACAAGAAATCTGTGATAACTTATGTGATTGTATTGTTTGTTAGTATGGGATGACAAATGTAATAAATATTATCGCAATATAGTTGTTATGGATTCTCTTGAGCAATCTGATTCGCCTAGTGCCGCGCCCCGATGATTCCGCCATCGGTTGGGGTGTGACAGATTGGTATCAGAGCCATAACTATAGGGAATTAGGCAAAGTTTGAGACTCGACCTACTCCGGGTCGATGTCTTAGAAAAATTGACCTAGTCTATAGTCTAAGTACCTACAGGCCGACTCTTACGAACTCGTTAGGGTTTGTTTGGGCCAACTTGCTACCCTCGATCCAATTTGTTGAAAGTTACAACTATTGTGTGAACACCGCATACTACAGCTTCACACAAAGAGCCTTTCCTAAGGCTAGAATGTTACTTAGCCTTTCCTAAGGCCGACACAATACACATGCTTTCAAAACTACTCGTACAATAAAACCGAGTGATCTAGTCGAGACCAGGTGTGAAAACCAAGAACTCTCGATAAGGTCGCTCACTCAGCGTATCTTCCTAGCACGAGAACTCTTCGTCGAGCCAGGAGTGACATCCGCATCTCGACAAAAGGTCTCCATTTCAAAATTCTAGTGGAACTCTCGAATTTAATTCGATGAGCGCCACCACCAATGGGAACGAAGTTGTTAAGCCAGGGGTGAAACCCATACCTTAATCAACTGTTCCACTCTATAAAATGGTTTACAAAAGCTCTCACCAAGGACACGACCATAACAACGACTCAGGCTACGCGAAGACTAGAGAGACGAATGTCAGGAGCTGCATCCCAGTGGAAGCATGAGTCCCCTAGGTCAACGCGTATGCCCGAACTTGTTGGGTATAGTCGGGTTACTTGGGTAGTCAACGCCTAAACACCCAAGGCATTCTATCTAAACTATTACGTATATGGTATCAATTACGTCTATGAGTTTTCAAATTTAAGCCTTACGATTTACCGATTTCTTGATTTATCGAATTTACGAACCTCGATTTACAAAGCGCACAACCTGCACAGCCATCGCAATCTAAAACAAAGACCGAATGATCGCAACAAAACAAACGCCTAAGTACTCGAATCGCTTATGCTATTTCTCTTGTCACGTCCTCACAAATTCTGAATCAATATCTATGTATAACCTACAACTATATCTATATATGTATTAAATACAAAACGAATCAATTATGTGAGAGTTTAGGAACCTAGAATTTTCCTATGTGGCTCCTGTGTGTTAAATTAAATTCTATACCAAGTTTTGATCGAATCGAATCGCATCAAAAGTTTAAAAATCATTATGATCGAATCTCATTCCGAATCCTTCTGTCTAGATGCCTTCCAACAACTCGATCTCGAGACGAGTAGCTAGGAGAAGAGCCCAACGACGCGCCGATAAGAGGATTGCCTCAATTGTGACCAAGGAAGTGGTCAAGCTCATTCCTCAAATTGTCGCGCAAGTGCACTCTCAAAGCCACTCTCGAGCCCCGGAAGACGTCAAGACGGAATCTGCATTCCTCTACAAACACTTCAAAGCCTGTGATCCGATGCCTTTCACGGGTGAAGGAGATGTTTCTCAATTACTCCAGTGGTTCGATGCCATCGAGGTTACCCTTCGTCAGAGTGGGTGCCCCGAGGACTTTCGAACTACTTGCGCCACCGGAGTATTCCAATCACGAGCACTCGATTGGTGGACCGCCGAACGCAACAAACGTGGGATCTCCGCAGCTTACGCCCTCTCATGGGGTGAGCTGAAGGAACTCATGAAGGAAGAATATTGTCCCCCTCACGAAGTCCAGAAGCTAGAGAACGAATTTTGGGAAATCAAGCAAACCGAAGGTGACAATGCGAGCTATACAGCAGGGTTCAAACAGCTCAGCATAATCTGCCCAAGTCAAGTCGACACTCCGAAGAAAGCTATCGCGAAGTATATTCGTGGCTTACCAGAGTGTGTGGGTGATTTTGTCGAAGTTGCAAAACCTACTACCATCGAAGAAGCCTACCGACTAGCCGCAGAGATCAACAGCAAACGAGTCGTGGACGGATTCTCCTTCAAGAAGCCTGTCACACGAGCTCATCAAGCAATCTTCATCAACTCATCCGACGATTCCCTTGGAGAATCGGTCAATGGTTCATCTGACAGCTCCTCGGAGGATTCTTCCAAGGATTGCTCCGACAATGTTTCCGTTAAATCGTCAGGCGAATCCGAAGACGACACTGCATCAACTCAAGAAGCCCAACCGAGCCGCAAACGAAGGACCGTGAGCCCAGACTCTTCAACAACTGGACTGCCGCAACCCGAACCTCTCCGATCAGTCCCAGTTCAGTCACAACGCGCTTACAATGGATCTCATCCCCTGTGTTTCACATGCACGTATCATCACCCGCTAGAAGCAAAATGTCGCTATTGCGCAAATTGCAACTGGTATGGGCATTATACGTCGCAGTGCCGTACAGGACCGTGACCTGGAAGGAAGTCATCAGCAACCGCCGTCTCCACAAGTATCCACAACAACGTTATTTTGATCCTAATGTTGTTGTAATAATCCGACTTATCGCTATCATTTCTGGAACTTATTTCATATATCATCGTGTGTGGATTCTATTTCTCGAGCACTATCTAGACGCTAGCACTATGTACTATATTATGTATTTTATCCCTATAACACTCTTAGAACGAGGTACGGTATACGTGCAAGGGACAACTAATCACGGGTGCACACGGGATTATCTTGGTCAGTGCACGGAGATCGTAGTGAAGTTCTAATGGTGCCATAACGTTTAAAAGCACGGTCAAGGCCGTGTCAACAAAGTGTGACACCAAAGCACGGGGCATAAGTAGTAGGGGTGACGCGGGGGTACGCTTTACCATACTACCGAAACTTCGTGAAGAAAGTGCCATGTGGAGTTGGACGTTATTAGACCTATTATACTATTATGGTTAATTTGACACTCTACCATCAATCACAAGGCGTAACAAAACTAAACCGCATCACTGCGAGGCTTCTCGTAAGTCCGCGTACACAAATTGCCACATCGATGAACTTAGGTAAGTTCACCCCGAAGAGCAATTGGAGCAACGCGAGACTGGTCGTAAAGTCTAGAACGCAACTTAATCGCAGCTTTGCCGGATCAATCTCGCAATCAAATCATTCGATAAGTGGCTCAAAATCGCAATCGCATCATGTGTTTGTCTAGAAATCTCTAACGCTAGTTGTTGTCAATTGTGTGAACTTCTATCAGCTGGTGTGGATCGTCTATTGTGGATTCGCTAGACGAGTATCGAGAATCACTCGCCGCCTTCCACTCTTAACGCGCCTCGCACCTAATCCACCAACTCGATACTCTTATCATGGTTCGCTATTACTTATCAATGCACGCATTCTACGTGTCATGTTAGCGCACAAGACCTCGCTTCACGAGACGAAACTAACAAGGTTGAAACATGGTGATGTTTTGACCATATTAGTTGACCTTGTGGAAAAAGGCCGTGTGGGCTAGCCTTAGTACTATTCGTGGTGTAATCAGTTCAATCAATCGTCTATCACTCGCAACGCAACTGTAACACCCCGTGTTTTCCAAAGTCAAAGTCAAAGTCAAGAGTTGACTGTTATTGGAATTAAAGATTAATAAAGATTAATTTCATTTTAGTTTCATTTTGATTTTCGTATTATTCGGAGTAAGTGTTGTATAATCAAACTAATCGACCAATAATCGAACTGTGAATCAACGACCGACTGTGAATGATAAGAAGTAACAACGCAATAAAGCTAGTCAATCAATAATCAAGCTAATCAAATCAATCATCGAACTCAAGTGTGGGGATTTTAGTACTTTTTATACGTGTGCGTGTGCCTTATGTGTTACTTGTGCATGTTTACTTTATGTTAAAGTGTGTGGTGAATCAATCAAATCAATCAAGACTCAAAGGTGAATCAAACTCAATCGAAATCGAATCCAGATCGTGGTGTAAGGATGCTTGTATGTTAGATATAGTAGTTGGAACTAAAAGTAATTTGATTAGGAACTCTATCATTCTCAAATCATCGTTCATCGAAGTCGAAATATCAAAAATCGTCGCGAAACACTCAAAACTAGGCAAGCCGTTCGAACAGGGCAACCTGATCGAACAGGCTAGCCGATCGAACAGGGCAACCTGATCGAACAGGCTAGCCGATCGAACAGGCTGTTCGATCGGACAGCTGCTCGAACAGGGATGCTGTTCGATCAGCTGACCCTTTCCTCTTTTGGAAGCCTATAAATAGGGCTGTCTTTGTCAAACTTTCCACTTTTGGAAAAGCTCTGACCGACCAGCCTCTTCTTCTCACTAAATCTCAGATTTCTCTCAAACCGGTAAGTATTTCACTCTAATCCTTGTACGTTTTTGTTCATTAATCGATTCTCCATCTTTCTATCTTTCAAAATCTGAATTTCAACCATGAAATCACCAAGATCTAGGTGTTCTTGAGTGATGTCATCATGGTGTTCTTGGTGTTCATCAAGAACTTCATGTTCTTGACTTCATTCAACCATGAATAAGCTAGATCTAACCGATTTCCACATCAATAACCTAAAATCTTCCAAAGATCTTAACATTTCACGGTGAAAAAGGATTGGAAGATTGGTTTTCATCTATCTTTCAACTCTTTTACACTCAAAAAGGTGAAAACGAGACTTGAACCGACTTACAAATCAATCTAAACAAACACATGGTTCAAGATTCGGGTTCTACCGAGAGATACACCGATTCCGGGTTAAACGTTAAACTTAGATTCCAAACCATCTCTGACCGAGTTTGGGTGATTCCTGCTCGAGTCGGTAGACTAAGTAAGGACTCCAGTTTTGTGGTTCAACTCGTAGTCAAAATATCTCTAAAACATCACCAAGTAACGGGAAATAACCAAGTGTTAGGTGAACGGCTAACCATGTCAGAAGCTGGCCGAACGGCTAGGCTGTTCGATCGAACAGCCCAACCGAACGACTATGCCAGCCGATCGGCTAGGCTAACCGATCGACTAGCACTTAGACCCACCAACTCACAAAGGTGTAGTATTGACGAGGTACTATTCGATCGACTACGCCACTCGATTGTAATCATTACTGCTCGAATCATGAGATACTATACTTCAAAACACTTAGACTTTTCGAAACATTGGAATGTCACCCGATCGAGCATGCCAGCCGATCGAGTGACATATTTGAAAACAATGAAGTGCTAACCGATCGGTTGGGCTAACCGATCGAACAGCTGTTCGATCGGCCAACTTGAAAGGTAGTACAAGCCATCATACACAAACACATCCTTCACATCAAAGGAAGAAACAATCCACTTGAAGGAACCAGCCGATCGAGCCAGCCAGCCGATCGAATGGATGTTCGAACGGACTTTCAAACCAATCGAACAGCCCACTCGATCGAACTGCTGTCCGATCGAATGGCCTACTCGATCCAAGTACATTGTTTACTTTTTCCGCGTTACTCATCGTTATGTTATCAAACTATTCAGGCTAACCTATTCTCAGTGCTCCCTTCAATCCACGACCAACCACTGTGAGTATACTCGATCCCTTTTTGCTTTCAGCACTTTTGGGTGTTACATACGTAATCTATCAAATTCACAAACAACACAAACTATTTGAACGCTAACCTACTTGCATGTATTACTTGTCTAAATGATTGCTGTTTATTATGTTTACACGTGGAGTGCTATCTACCTGCTTTAGCAACGTAGTACTATAGTTTGGACTCAGCACCCGTTCACACGGGGGTTGCTAAGGACAATTTACTTGCATGGATTACGGTGGTAATCATGTATTGCGAACTGTCTCGGACAGTCAACTTGAAGTCATTGGTATCGATGGTCCCATGTCGATAATTTACATGCATCGTTTGCCCTTGTGTACGTGCTTGGTTATGCGTAAACTATTCAAACTCTATATGCTATATCAAACTTGTGTACTCACCTTTACATTATATGTATTGACTTTTATTTTAACGTATGTGACAGGTGTTTAAGCTACTAGCGTGCTAGGGAAGCGAGGCAATAATAAGCTTCTAGGAGCCTGTGACCTTAGGACAGTGTCCACGTACCTGTTCCAGGGCCATAATTATCTGTAGATCTTGTACTGGCACCTGTAGTCAGTAAGATTTACAGTTAGTCGTCTAGAAGTCTTAAAACAATATTTACTTTCGGTCTGTAATAATTAAGGATTTGAGTTGTCGGAACAGTTCCCATATTGTTTAGTTGATTTCTATGATAACTTGTTATTATTTGGGACACGGTATGGGACGTGTTATATAACTGAATTGTATGATAGTTGTTGTGGAAACTTCTGAACAATCTGTTTCGCTCAGTGCCGCGCCCCGATGATTCCGCCATCGGTTGGGGTGTGACAGATTGGTATCAGAGCCATAACTATAGGGAATTAGGTTAGACACGATCTAGTCCGGATCGCTGTCTTAGAGACCTAGACTATAGTTAGGAACCAAGAGACCAAGTTTATGTGCTTATTTTATGTTGTTTCCTTCTATTCTATCATTACATCCGAACTCCGAGCCAAATTTTGTAATTTGGACGGGATTAGGAGTGAAACCCGCAAATTCCTGCCTAAATTACAAATTTTTGCCAATTATTTTGTGCAATTTTCTATCAACGAACGGGGGAGAATTATACCAAATCAGGGCTGAAACCCGTAATTTGATGAAAACTTTCCTCTAAATTTTCTTAAAACAAGGAAGAAATTGCTGAGCTAGGGGTGAAACCCTAACCTTGGCAGTTACTCCGATTTTATTTCATCTCGCCAAGGCAATTGACGGACTTCAACGACCTGAACTCACGAGTATGGCCTGGAATGCGCATGCATAATGCCCAAGAATCGAGGCAGAAACATGTCCCCTAGAGTCGAAAGTGACGACAAGTCAACTGTGAATAGTTAAATTGCCATGGTTAGTCAAAGTCTAGTAGCCGCAGACAATCCATTTTCCGATTTTGAGTGTTGCTTTGTCGATTTTATATGATTTACCTGTTTACGTGTTTTAAGATTTGTTGGTTACTCCATTTGTTATCAATCTGCGTGACCTTTGTTGCTATTCTATCTTGATTCAAATCCCTGTTGATGTGATCTAAACGAAACCAGTGTGCTATGCTACGCTATACGACTAAGTTAGACGATACAGTGTGATGTTACTCGATGTGTTGTATGTGACCGCTATATTCAAAACTTAGAGGCGGTTAGGAAACTAAGTGTGCTACTACGTACTGTGGGAGGAAGTACGTGACATTAATTGCCTCTGTGATAGAAATTGCGTACGTGTTTAGGAAATTAAGTGCTCTATTTGCTTAATTGCTTATGTGCTCTAATTGTTTCTGTGCTTATGTGCCTCTATGATTATGTGCTTATGTGTTTATACGTGTTACGTGACGTGAGATGCGACGTGATTCTAAGCTTTAGTAAACTAAGACGTGCGAGATTCGAATTCGTGTGTTGAGCCCTATGGCGATGTCTATTGCAGACCATGTCGTCATCATCAAGGCCTCGCCAACCTCTTACCCGTCAGGAAAAGAGAGATCGACGTCTCGCCGCGATCATCTCAAGGTCTGTGGCAAAAGCCGTCAGTGATGTGTTCGAGAACGCAAGCAAGTCATCTGAGGAATCCCGAACCCTCACGCCCAAAGACTCCAACAAAGCTACTTTTAGCTTCAAACAATTCAAGGCATGTGGGCCAAAAGAGTTTACCGGTGAAGATGGCCCTACGGCTCTGTTTCATTGGTTTGACTCGGTAGAAGTCACCCTTCGTCAAAGCGGATGCCCAGATCATCTCCGTACTCTCAATGCTACCGGTGTCTTCCAGTCGCGAGCTTTGGACTGGTGGACCGCAGAAAGGAACAAGCGCGGGAACGACGCTGCATACGAGCTGACGTGGAAAGAATTGAAAGCGATCATGATGGACGAGTTCTGTCCTCCCCACGAACGCCAAAAGTTGGAGGATGAGTTCTGGAGTATCAAGCAAAAGGAGGGAGACAATGCTGGTCTCACCGCCCGTTTCAAGCAACTGAGCATTATCTGTCCAGACCAGGTCAAGACTCCCGAGATGACCATCAAGAAATACATCCGTGCTCTTCCGGATTGTGTTGCAGATTATGTGTTCGCCGCCAAACCCGCATCAATCGAGGAAACCTACCTACTCGCTGCTGAGATTAATGATAAGCGAGTTAAGTCTGGTGTCTGGGATAAGCCATCCAAGTCGTTGCATCAAGTTACTGCCGCATCAACCGACAACCCTACTACTCAAGCCTCCAAGTCTTCGAGAAGAAGAAAGAAGAACAAAAGTTGCGCTGCCGCAACCACTGCTGCTCCACTACAGTCTGTACCAGCCCAGCAGCAACAACCACAGCGCACTGCGCCAGTGATCAATGCGCCGCCAGCGAAGCGTGCGTACACCGGCCCCCACCCACTCTGTGCTACATGTTCCTATCATCACCCGGTGGGTGTGGCCTGCCGATTCTGTGCCCACTGCAACGTTTACGGGCATTTCACTGCGAGTTGTCGCTATGGTCCTCGTCAAACGCAAGCTCAGGCTGCTGTTAACCAAGCCCTGCTACCTGCTCCTCAAGCTCCTCAAGCTGCACAGGCCCCAGCAACCAATGTTCGGACCTGCTTTGCATGTGGTGACCCTAACCACTTTGCAAACCGGTGCCCGAACAGGGTAGTCAAGCAAGAAGCTCAACAACCCCAGCAACAACAACAACAGCCTCAACAACAAGCCGCTCACGCCAGAACCTTCAACATCAACGCACGCCAGGCTCAAGCTGATAACAACGTGGTCAATGGTACGTTCCTTGTGAATGGTATATATGCATCATGTTTGTTTGATACTGGAGCCGATAACTGCTTTGTGTCATTTGAATTTGAGAAACTTCTTAGACGTAAGCGCTCTTATCTTTCGACATCCTTCGAAGTAGAAGTCGCTACCGGAAGAACCATTGCTGTCAATTCTGTGCTCCGTGATTGTACTCTCGAGCTCAACAATCATATATTCCCGATTAATCTCATTCCAATGCAACTCGGAAGTTTCGATGTCATAGTAGGCATGGACTTTCTTCGTGAAAACCATGCTGAAGTTGTGTGTGCCGATAAGATGATTCGTTTTGTGCTAGCTAGTGGTGATATTCTATGTGTTTATGGTGAAACTACTGCGAAAGATCTCAAGCTCATGTCCTGTCTTCAAGCTCGCAAATATCTCCGCAAGGAATATCGAGCCTTCTTGGCCAACATTGTTGTAGCAGAGACGGACAAGAAAAAGAAAGTTGAAGTCAAGGATGTTCCTGTTGTCCGAGAATTTCCTCAGGTGTTCCCTGATGATCTTCCTGGACTACCTCCAAGCCGTGATATCGACTTTCGAATCGACCTTATTCCAGGAGCCAACCCAGTGGCCAAAGCTCCGTATCGACTCGCTCCATCTGAGATGCGAGAACTCTCAAACCAACTCCAAGAGTTACTTGAAAAAGGCTTCATTCGCCCGAGCACTTCTCCATGGGGCGCGCCAGTCCTTTTCGTCAAAAAGAAGGACGGGTCGTTCCGAATGTGCATCGATTACCGGGAATTGAACAAGCTGACCATCAAGAACCGATACCCCTTACCAAGAATCGATGATCTGTTTGACCAATTACAAGGTGCTCAGTGTTTCTCCAAGATTGATCTACGTTCAGGCTACCATCAGTTGCGGATTCAAGAGGAAGACATACCCAAAACCGCTTTTCGAACCCGATACGGCCACTACGAATTTGTTGTCATGCCTTTTGGTTTGACCAACGCACCCGCGGTCTTTATGGATCTGATAAATCGCGTGTGTAAACCGTTCTTAGATCGTTTCGTCATTGTATTTATCGACGATGTCCTGATCTATTCCAGATCGAGGACCGAACATGCGCAGCATTTGCGGTTGGTTCTCGAGTTGCTTCAGGGAAACCAACTCTACGCCAAGTTCTCCAAGTGTGAGTTCTGGTTGGAGGAGGTTCAATTTCTGGGTCACATTGTGAATAGTCGGGGTATACACGTTGATCCTGCAAAGATTGAGGCAGTCAGGGGATGGGTTACGCCAAAGAATCCGTCAGAAGTTCGCTCTTTTCTCGGATTAGCTGGTTACTACCGGCGATTCATCGAAGGATTCTCAAAGATTGCTGTACCGCTTACCTCCCTTACTCTTAAAGACAAGCCTTTTGTGTGGGGAACCGCGCAAGAGACTGCTTTCCAAACCCTCAAACACATGCTGTGCCATGCACCAGTTCTTACACTGCCGGACGGAAGCGATGACTTCGTTGTCTATTGTGATGCTTCAAACCTTGGACTTGGCTGTGTTCTCATGCAACGAGACAAGGTTATAGCTTATGCATCTCGACAGCTCAAAATCCACGAGAAGAACTATACAACCCATGACCTCGAGCTAGGCGCAGTTGTCTTTGCCTTAAAGATTTGGCGACACTACCTGTATGGTACAAAGTGTACGATCTTCACCGATCACAAGAGCCTACAACATATCTTTAACCAGAGAGAACTCAATATGCGTCAACGCCGATGGGTAGAACTTCTCAACGATTACGACTGTGAGATCCGTTATCACCCAGGCAAGGCGAATGTAGTTGCAGACGCCCTCAGCAGAAAGAATTACGTGATAGGTGTTCGCAACATCCAGGCTCAGTATAACCTCGAAGCTCTCATCCGCGAAGCACAACACGCTTGCTTTAACGAGCGTACGTTGAAGAAAGAACGAATCTATCACGATGGAACTCAGCTCGTGAGCAAAGCCAACGGGATATTCTATTATCTGGACCGAATCTGGGTTCCGAGGAGGACAGATTTGCGAAAGATCATCATGAACGAAGCCCACAAATCCCGATATTCCATTCATCCCGGTGCGGACAAAATGTACCAGGACCTTCGCTACAAGTACTGGTGGCCTGGGATGAAAAGGGATATCGCTCTCTATGTTGGTAGCTGTTTAACTTGTGCAAGAGTCAAGGCTGAACACCAAAGACCGTCAGGCTTACTCGAACAACCGCCGATACCCGTATGGAAGTGGGAAAGCATAGCTATGGATTTCATAACTAAGCTTCCGACCACGCCATCAGGTCACGACAGTATTTGGGTTATAGTCGACCGTCTAACCAAATCAGCCCACTTTTTGCCAATACGAGAAGACTATAAGGTGGCCAAGCTAGCCCAAATCTACACCGACGAGATCATTAAGAATCATGGTACGCCTCGAGACATCATTTCGGATCGCGACGCTCGGTTTACATCGAGATTGTGGGAAACTTTTCAAGCAGCTCTGGGTACGACGCTGAATTTGAGTACCGCATTCCACCCGCAAACCGACGGGCAGACTGAAAGAACGATTCGTACTATTGAAGACATGCTCCGTGCGTGTGTTATCGATTTTGGTGGTAGTTGGAGCAAACACCTACCGTTGGTCGAATTTTCGTACAATAATAGCTATCACTCCAGCATCGAAATGGCACCTTTCGAAGCCTTGTATGGTAGGAGATGTCGCTCGCCTATTGTATGGCACGAGGTCGGTCATTCACAATTGACTGGGCCCGAGATTCTGCAAGAAACGACTGACAAGATCCACCAGATAAGGGAAAACTTGGTAAAGGCCCGGGACAGACAAAAGATGTACGCCGATAAACGACGCAGGCCCCGCGAATTTGCAGTTGGCGACTACGTGCTCCTAAAGGTATCACCTTGGAAGGGAGTAGTCCGATTCGGCAAAAGAGGGAAACTTGCGCCTCGATTTGTTGGACCTTTTAAGATTCTGGAAAGGATCGGTAAAGTTGCCTACAAACTCGAATTACCGGAGGAACTCAGCAATGTCCACCCGACTTTCCATATTTCAAACCTTCGAAAATGCGTAGCCGACCACGACGCAATAATACCACTCGACGATCTTCAGGTCAATGAGACGCTACACTTCGTGGAAAAGCCTGTCGAAATCATGGACCGACAGACCAAGCAACTCAGACGCTCTCGCATTCCTATTGTAAAAGTACGATGGGAAGGCAAACGAGGCGCGGAGTTCACTTGGGAACTCGAAAGTGACATGAAGGCCAAGTACCCGCAGTTGTTCAGATAGATCTGAAGCGTCAAATT
This sequence comes from Helianthus annuus, assembly GCF_002127325.2. Taxonomy (NCBI): domain Eukaryota; kingdom Viridiplantae; phylum Streptophyta; class Magnoliopsida; order Asterales; family Asteraceae; genus Helianthus; species Helianthus annuus. The sequence continues at coordinate 839,106 of NC_035435.2, read as the reverse complement.
GGTAAAATCACACGGCGATGTACGGTTCTCGGCCTAATTTCGGGACGAAATTCCCTAAAGGAGGGGAGACTGTAACACCCCGTGTTTTCCAAAGTCAAAGTCAAAGTCAAGAGTTGACTGTTATTGGAATTAAAGATTAATAAAGATTAATTTCATTTTAGTTTCATTTTGATTTTCGTATTATTCGGAGTAAGTGTTGTATAATCAAACTAATCGACCAATAATCGAACTGTGAATCAACGACCGACTGTGAATGATAAGAAGTAACAACGCAATAAAGCTAGTCAATCAATAATCAAGCTAATCAAATCAATCATCGAACTCAAGTGTGGGGATTTTAGTACTTTTTATACGTGTGCGTGTGCCTTATGTGTTACTTGTGCATGTTTACTTTATGTTAAAGTGTGTGGTGAATCAATCAAATCAATCAAGACTCAAAGGTGAATCAAACTCAATCGAAATCGAATCCAGATCGTGGTGTAAGGATGCTTGTATGTTAGATATAGTAGTTGGAACTAAAAGTAATTTGATTAGGAACTCTATCATTCTCAAATCATCGTTCATCGAAGTCGAAATATCAAAAATCGTCGCGAAACACTCAAAACTAGGCAAGCCGTTCGAACAGGGCAACCTGATCGAACAGGCTAGCCGATCGAACAGGGCAACCTGATCGAACAGGCTAGCCGATCGAACAGGCTGTTCGATCGGACAGCTGCTCGAACAGGGATGCTGTTCGATCAGCTGACCCTTTCCTCTTTTGGAAGCCTATAAATAGGGCTGTCTTTGTCAAACTTTCCACTTTTGGAAAAGCTCTGACCGACCAGCCTCTTCTTCTCACTAAATCTCAGATTTCTCTCAAACCGGTAAGTATTTCACTCTAATCCTTGTACGTTTTTGTTCATTAATCGATTCTCCATCTTTCTATCTTTCAAAATCTGAATTTCAACCATGAAATCACCAAGATCTAGGTGTTCTTGAGTGATGTCATCATGGTGTTCTTGGTGTTCATCAAGAACTTCATGTTCTTGACTTCATTCAACCATGAATAAGCTAGATCTAACCGATTTCCACATCAATAACCTAAAATCTTCCAAAGATCTTAACATTTCACGGTGAAAAAGGATTGGAAGATTGGTTTTCATCTATCTTTCAACTCTTTTACACTCAAAAAGGTGAAAACGAGACTTGAACCGACTTACAAATCAATCTAAACAAACACATGGTTCAAGATTCGGGTTCTACCGAGAGATACACCGATTCCGGGTTAAACGTTAAACTTAGATTCCAAACCATCTCTGACCGAGTTTGGGTGATTCCTGCTCGAGTCGGTAGACTAAGTAAGGACTCCAGTTTTGTGGTTCAACTCGTAGTCAAAATATCTCTAAAACATCACCAAGTAACGGGAAATAACCAAGTGTTAGGTGAACGGCTAACCATGTCAGAAGCTGGCCGAACGGCTAGGCTGTTCGATCGAACAGCCCAACCGAACGACTATGCCAGCCGATCGGCTAGGCTAACCGATCGACTAGCACTTAGACCCACCAACTCACAAAGGTGTAGTATTGACGAGGTACTGTTCGATCGACTACGCCACTCGATTGTAATCATTACTGCTCGAATCATGAGATACTATACTTCAAAACACTTAGACTTTTCGAAACATTGGAATGTCACCCGATCGAGCATGCCAGCCGATCGAGTGACATATTTGAAAACAATGAAGTGCTAACCGATCGGTTGGGCTAACCGATCGAACAGCTGTTCGATCGGCCAACTTGAAAGGTAGTACAAGCCATCATACACAAACACATCCTTCACATCAAAGGAAGAAACAATCCACTTGAAGGAACCAGCCGATCGAGCCAGCCAGCCGATCGAATGGATGTTCGAACGGACTTTCAAACCAATCGAACAGCCCACTCGATCGAACTGCTGTCCGATCGAATGGCCTACTCGATCCAAGTACATTGTTTACTTTTTCCGCGTTACTCATCGTTATGTTATCAAACTATTCAGGCTAACCTATTCTCAGTGCTCCCTTCAATCCACGACCAACCACTGTGAGTATACTCGATCCCTTTTTGCTTTCAGCACTTTTGGGTGTTACATACGTAATCTATCAAATTCACAAACAACACAAACTATTTGAACGCTAACCTACTTGCATGTATTACTTGTCTAAATGATTGCTGTTTATTATGTTTACACGTGGAGTGCTATCTACCTGCTTTAGCAACGTAGTACTATAGTTTGGACTCAGCACCCGTTCACACGGGGGTTGCTAAGGACAATTTACTTGCATGGATTACGGTGGTAATCATGTATTGCGAACTGTCTCGGACAGTCAACTTGAAGTCATTGGTATCGATGGTCCCATGTCGATAATTTACATGCATCGTTTGCCCTTGTGTACGTGCTTGGTTATGCGTAAACTATTCAAACTCTATATGCTATATCAAACTTGTGTACTCACCTTTACATTATATGTATTGACTTTTATTTTAACGTATGTGACAGGTGTTTAAGCTACTAGCGTGCTAGGGAAGCGAGGCAATAATAAGCTTCTAGGAGCCTGTGACCTTAGGACAGTGTCCACGTACCTGTTCCAGGGCCATAATTATCTGTAGATCTTGTACTGGCACCTGTAGTCAGTAAGATTTACAGTTAGTCGTCTAGAAGTCTTAAAACAATATTTACTTTCGGTCTGTAATAATTAAGGATTTGAGTTGTCGGAACAGTTCCCATATTGTTTAGTTGATTTCTATGATAACTTGTTATTATTTGGGACACGGTATGGGACGTGTTATATAACTGAATTGTATGATAGTTGTTGTGGAAACTTCTGAACAATCTGTTTCGCTCAGTGCCGCGCCCCGATGATTCCGCCATCGGTTGGGGTGTGACAGCAACAATCGTCTCTATTCAATCTGTTGGAATCTATTGTCTATCGATGTTCGAATGTTACTTGGAAGTCATCGCAGGTGGTGTAATGTTAGGGTGCATCACATCGAAGAACGCACTCGAAGGCACGCGTTACTCGATCAACGCACTGAATATTGGATACATAAATACGTATATACGGCCCTTTTGTGATTAATAATAATAAATAATTTAATAATTATATAAATATATGAAAATATGGCTTAAACCGTCGAAATCGCACCAAAAACGGGATCAAAAGGCTTCCGAACGGATCAATTCGATCAGACTAGTCCAATTGGTCAGACCGGCCCAATCAGATAGGCCAGTCCGATCGGATGGACCAGCCGATCGGATGGACCAGCCGATCGGATGGGCCAGCCGATCGACTGGGCCAACCGATCGACTGGGCCAGCCGATCGACTGGGCCAACCGATCGACTGGGCCAACCGATCGACTGGGCCAGCCGATCGACTGGGCCAACCGATCGACTGGGCCAGCCGATCGACTGGGCCAGCCGATCCAACTGCTGTTTTGCCTTCCTTTCCCCTTCCTTGCCTATAAATACCCCTCCATTCCCTCCCAAACACTTGTGTTGCTGCTCCTAACCGACCAAGACGCTCCAGCCCTCAAATCTCTCGATTTCTTCCGATTCTTGTAAGTTTTCAACCCGAATCTTGTACTTTCTTGATCCAAATGCAATCCTTCATCTTTCTACCTTTCAAATCTCAATTTTTAACCGTGAAATCAACGGATTTGGGGTGTTCTAAGGTGATGTCACCATAAAGTTCTTCAAAGGTGATGTCATCCCATGAAGAACAACTCAGATTCGGATGATTTACATACGATTCTTCATGAATCTCAACCAAATCAATGTTTTTCTAATCAAAGGGCCACGGATTTGGGGTGTTCGGATAGATTTCATCACAAAGTTCTTATGAACTTCAAGTGTTGACCTCATATCATCAAGAACAACTCAGATCCAGGGCATTTCCTAAGTAAAATCAAGGTTTTTACATCAGATCTAGTGATAAAATGATCGATTTCGAGTTAAACACGGAAAAACCGACAAAAACGACCAGTTCCGACGAACGGGGTGATTCCCGGCCGATGAAACAGGTTGGAATTGACGGGATTTCAGTTGCTTAACACCTCGTCGTAACGACTCGACCCAAAACGCCGAAAAACGCTCGAAAAATCATCGAAAACAGCCGAACAGGATGGCCAATCGAGTGGCCCAATCGATCGAACAGACCAGTCGATCGAGTGGCCCAATCGATCGAACAGACCAGTCGATCGAGTGGCCCAATCGATCGAACAGACCAGTCGATCGAGTGGCCCATTCGATCGAACAGGCCAATCGATCGAGTGGCCCATTCGATCGAACGGCCCATTCGATCGATCAAGCCGTCCGATCGATCAGGCCCATCCGTCCGATCGATCAGGCCCATCCGTCCGACCGACCAGGCCCACTCGATCGAGTGGCCTGTTCGACTGGGCCAGCCCAATTTCACCATTTTGTCCGATTTTAACCCAATTTCGCCCGATTTCACGCAAATCGATACCGTTAACGCATAGTAACCTATCACTCATGTAAATTATCTGAAACCAGGATATTCTCCGGCACCGGTTCCGCTAACCTAACCGAATACGCACTGTGAGTATACTTGACCCCTTTTATCGAATTTTGGGTGTAACATACGTTCCATAAAAACCAAACTTATCAAACGAACGATTTAATTGGACTATTTATCACTTGCGAATAACTGTTTGCATAGATATACGTGATGCTAGTTGCATGTATGCTAGGACTTATACTCGTGACGTCCCACCAAGACTAGTATAGTACTATTTCGCCCGACGGGGTCTAGTTATGCCAGAGTCGAGCATCGAGGACTTAGCTGGTAGTATCAGTTTTGTGAGTATATATGTCGTGTATTACGTTTATGCATGTGGAAATTCGCAGCACTTTTATTCTATCACACTATCACATATCAAACCTGTATACTCGCCAATACTTTTGTATTGACAAAGTTTTAACGTATGTTGCAGGTTTAGCCGAAGTTTACATCAAATCAAGCTAGGAAGTCTAGATACTCATCTAAATTATAGGTTGTCGGATTTGAATTGTTCGAGAGGACAAGAAATCTGTGATAACTTATGTGATTGTATTGTTTGTTAGTATGGGATGACAAATGTAATAAATATTATCGCAATATAGTTGTTATGGATTCTCTTGAGCAATCTGATTCGCCTAGTGCCGCGCCCCGATGATTCCGCCATCGGTTGGGGTGTGACAGTAACGATGTTGTTGAATCGGTCCAGCTGGTTCACCATGGTTAACAGGTCCGTGCATGCTCGCCTAGGGTACTCCTCGGGTCTTGGTTGAAGTATTTCGTATCTTGCCCTAGCATCGAGCTCGCTTGCATTGAACCTTGTGAACTTAGCCATCTGAAAGAATACACCAAAAATTAGCACGAAACAATGAGATTTTTAAAGAAACTGCAAACAATAGGCTGGACACGGCCCCGTGTTCAGCGGACACGGCCCCGTGTCCAGGCGTCTGTAACCTAAAAACTTCATTTTTCGTCCCGGTCCCGAAAATCTGAAAATTTTTAGCCAAGTAGTTGCGGTTTCCCCCGAAAATGAAACCCAAAGTGTCGTTTTTCCCAAAACAACCCGTTTACCCTTCCAATTTCATCTTTTTCGGTTCAAAAACAAGGGTTTGAGGTTTTAGTGAGAAATCGAACAAATCTATCGACAATACAAGTGTATTTACTTCCTATTATATTAATCTAAACTAATACTAACAGACTGCATCAAAAATTTGAAGTTCGATCCGGATGAACTTGAAGAACCCTAGATTTTTCCCCAAATTTTTGATGTTTAACTACATGCAAGTAACTAATCTAACTACTAATGATGATAGAATCATACCTTGATGTTGTTAAACGTGGAGGTGACGTCGAAAATCTGCGGAAAATCGCCTTGAACCAGAGCGTTTTCGGTGAAACGGGGCGTGTGGAATGAGGTAACTGTTATGAAAAGAGGGTTTTATCCCGACAGTTGCCTCGACACGGCCCCGTGTCCAGTGGGCACGGCCTCGTGCCGAGCAAAATTTTTTTTTTTAACGTGCTCGTGTGCATGCCCCTTTTTCCGAAAAATGGTTAGAAGACTTACCGGTTTTTGATGTACACTCGCTTGTTCGTAACATGTTGGGTATGATGTGGATGCTTTTCGTTCGTTAACCGTTTGAAGTGAGATCTCCTCTTCTTCATCCTCAATGGATCCCTGGTAGAGTTTTAGCCGTTGGCCATTGACTTTAAATGGTATCCCATTTCGAGCTTTAATTTCTACTGCACCGTGAGGAAAAACATGGGTGACGGAAAAAGGTCCTGACCACCTAGATTTTAGTTTACCAGGAAATAATCGAAGTCGTGAATTAAACAATAGAACTTGATCTCCCACCCGAAATTCATTAGACTTAATATATTTATCATGTAAATTTTTCATTCTTTCCTTATAAATTTCGGAGTTAGAGTATGCATAGTTCCTTAATTCGTCTAATTCATTTATTTGACAAAATCGGTTTTTACCGGCAGTTTCTAAGTCTAAGTTTACATTTTTTATTGCCCAGTAGGCTCTGTGAGCTATTTCTACCGGCAAGTGACAGCTTTTTCCATAGACGAGCTTATACGGGGTTGTGCATATAGTGGTTTTATAAGCAGTTCGAAATGCCCATAAAGCATCGTCCAATTTGTCAGCCCATTCCTTTTTATTTAAACCTACGATTTTTTCAAGTATTCGTTTTAAACCTCGGTTAGTCACTTCGGCTTGCCCATTTGTTTGAGGGTGATACGCTGTGGAGACCCGGTGATAGACCCCATACCTTGTTAATATTTTTCCGAGTTGATGATTGCAAAAATGGGTACCTCTATCACTTATCAAAGCTTTTGGTGTTCCAAAACGAGAAAATAATTTTTTCAGAAATTTTACCACTACTCTTCCATCATTTGTTGGAAGAGCTTCGGCCTCCGCCCATTTAGAAAAGTAATCGACTGCCACAAGTATATATTTGTTTCCTTTTGACGGTGGGAAAGGTCCCATAAAATCGAGTCCCCACACATCAAAAATTTCACAAACGAGAATGCCGTTTTGAGGCATTTCGTTTTTGGAAGAAATATTACCTGATCTTTGGCAAGCATCACATGCCTTTACAAGGTTTTGTGCATCCTTGTAAATGGTTGGCCAATAAAATCCTGAATCAAATACCTTTCGTGCGGTACTAGCGGCACCATGATGTCTGTCACACCCCCAAAATCCACGCGCGGAGTACCACCGCTAGGAGGCGTGACATGACCAGGATCAAGCCATCAATCATATTGAACAATATAAATAATTAAAGAAATTCATAAACCCAATTCAATACAATTGATGTTCCAACAAAACATAGTTTAAGTAGCGGAAACATGTAAGTAACCCAACATAGTTAATAGTTTTAAATGTCATAACAGTTCAACATAGTAATCACGATCCTTGTCCACAACGACCGCGCCTCCAGTGCAAGCTCCATAAGTACCTAAGGTCCTGCAAGGCATGCAGCAACGAGTCAACAACTAGTTGAGCGAGTTCACAGTTAACAGTTCAGTAATAGTATAGTGTGAGTAGTAGTATGTTCGTTCGTTATGTCATGTATCGTATTAGTTTCCATCGCGGCCTCCCAGGCAGGTATGCGAAGATATTAGGGGACGTTCATCCCGAGTATTCTAGACTAGGTTTATCTGTATCGCGGCCTACCAGGCAGGTGTGCGAAGACTAGTAAATTTCAGTTCGCGGCCTTCCAAAGGCAGGTGTGCGAAGTCAGTCATAATATCGCGGCCAACCCTTGTCAGGTGTGCGAAGATCAGTTCAATAAATGTTACTAGTCTAGTCGTAGTTCTATCAGCGGAGTATGTACAATAGTTCATCAAATCCCATTCCCACCCGGGAACCCCATGCCTTGGCTGTGTGAACTCACCTTGGTTTGCTCGGTATGTTATTCTACGTGCTTGTAAACAATCAATCGATCAGTCAAGGCCTATGGTATGCATTTACACATAGTCAGTCCATGTCGGTCAAGTTTCACATACAATCCAGGTCATAAAGTGCTTGATAGTTAATATCATGTATTGTAATAGCAGTTGATTGGATTCACGTCATTCATACTTCACGTCATAGTCTTTCATAGATTATCTCATGTATTCATCATTCACATAAAACACCTTGTCGTACATGTAATGCGCGCATGCAATCTCATTCATGATAGCTCATCCCTACAACTAGTGTCATCTAATAATCGTTTAACATATATTTAGCTCACATGTACAGCATATAGACACACATAACATACTCGCATACACTTCATGTTTAGTTACTAAACATATGCAGCCCATGATCTAAGCAAGGCCCAAACAGGTAAAGCTTAACCCAACCGGCCCAACTAACTCGGACCCTAAGCTTGCCATTCCTCAAAATTCGGACAAGAAGTTAAGGGGGGGGGGGGTTCCCTGTTCAAAAAGTCGGATATGGGGTAACCCTTTTAAAAATTCGGACCAAAGGGAAAGGCTCACAAAAAAACTCGGACCCTTTCAAATGTTTTAAAGATCGGACATGAGGCTCACAAAACTCGGACCATAAGTCCATTGCCAAACTCGGACCACACATGATCAAGAAACTCGGACCATTACAAATTACAAAGGTCGGACCATGTATTTAAAGCATGAAACTCGGATATATGAACCTCCATAAACTCGGACCTCTCTAAGATAATAAAAGTCGGACCTTGGTTATTTGATTATAAAACTCGGACTACTGTGATGTATGTTTACATAAACATCGGACAACATTGCATACAAAAGTCGGACTAAGTTGCTTGTTATAAAGATCGGACAAGTTACTTGAATAAAATTCGGACAATCAATGTTTACATAAACATCATAACATTCTCGGACTTCATGCTATACACAAAACTCAGACAACGAGCACATTTTAAAAGTCGGACTATTATCAATAACAAAACTCTGACTAACATTAATACGTGAATTCCAAATCTTTGCACAGAGTCGAGAGATCATAACAGTTACGTTTCTACAACATTCATGCGATCAAAAACCCTAATCAATCTTACATATTGCAAAAATCATAAGCAGGCAATCGATGATTACAACAATCATTATGTGAACAATCTTATCGGCTTAGAACTAATCATTCATCATAACACAATAGTCAGGAATCAATTCAGTAAATTCAGATTCATCATATGAAGAACTAGGGTTTACAAGCATCAATCAATCAACAATTAATCACAAACAATGATTAAATAATTACCTTGATTCGATTCTAGATGGATTGGTAATCAAACTTGATGCAAAAGAACTTGTGAATCTAAGAATGATGAGAAGATGGTTGTAGAGAGGATTAGAGAGTACAGTGTTTTGGTTTTTGTGAAAGTGATTAGTGAAAAAGGGATTAGGGTTAACAATGATTAGAGTTTCACTAATTATTCTATGCATCCCTAAGTATCATAATTTACAATAGCACACCATCTCAAAATAGTTCACAGTTTCACCACCACATTCATACATTTGACAAAACTTTCATAATTTACACATATACTTAACTGAATCAGAAACGTTACAGTTTCACAACAACTAATTGTGCAAGCAAACAAATAAACAATCAATAAACGTGCAATAAATGCGTAATAGAAATCTTGGAAATTCGAGTTGTCACATTATCCCCAACTTGAAAGAAATTTCGTCCCGAAATTTAGCATGCGGTTACTGAGGAAGCTAGGTAAGTTGTATCGTTTACTGGTTTTCCTGGGGTGTCATATCATCCCCCCGTTGATTTGGAATTTCGTCCCGAAATTCCGCAGTAGTAGCTTCAGTCTCAGTAGTGGTTGCATTGGTTCCGAATAACTGGGGGTACTTTTCTTTCATTTGGTCTTCGCGTTCCCAGGTGTACTCTGGGCCACGACGGGAGTTCCAACGAACTCGAACAAGAGAGATTCTCTTGCTTTTGAGGACCTTAACATCCCGGTCCGTGATTTCTACTGGCTCCTCGACGAACTGCAACCGCTCGTCGATAGTGAGTTCCTTAAAAGGAACTATGAGGGTCTCATCTGACAGGCACTTCTTCAGATTCGACACGTGGAATACGTTGTGAACTGCACCGAGTTCAGCTGGTAGGTTTAGTCTGTAGGCTACTTTGCCTATTTTCTCAATGATCTCGAACGGTCCGACATACCGCGGATTTAGTTTGCCCCGTTTGCCAAAACGAACCACACCCTTCCAGGGTGAGACTTTCAGTAAAACCCGTTCCCCGACCTGAAACTCCAACGGTTTCCTACGCTTATCTGCGTAGGCTTTCTGACGGTCGCGTGCTGCCGCCATGCGTTGTCGTATCTGTGCAATCTTTTCCGTGGCGTCCACTACAATCTCTGGACCCGTGATCTGACTATCCCCCACCTCTGCCCAACAGAGAGGTGACCGGCATTTACGTCCGTACAATGCCTCGAATGGAGCGGCTTGTATGCTGGTGTGATAACTGTTATTATACGAAAACTCCACTAACGGGAGATGCTTTTCCCAGCCGTTACCGAAATCGATAACACATGCCCGAAGCATGTCTTCAAGAGTCTGGATCGTTCGCTCCGACTGCCCATCCGTCGGATGATATGCTGTGCTCATGTCTAATCGTGAGCCAAAAGATTTGTGCATCGCTTGCCATAGCTCTGACGTGAATCGTGCATCCTGATCCGAAATGATAGAGGTGGGCACCCCGTGCCTCGAAACGACCTCTTTAAGATAAACGTCTGCGAGGGTGGAGAACTTATCCGTTTCCTTTATAGCCAGGAAGTGTGCAGACTTGGTGAGTCGATCCACGATCACCCATATAGTATCATTCCCACGCTAGGATCTGGGTAGGCCTGTAACAAAATCCATGGAAATTTCTTCCCATTTCCATTGTGGTATCTTGGGTTGCTGAAGTAGGCCCGCTGGTTTCTGATACTCCACTTTGACCTTTGCACATGTCAAACACTTGCCGACGTAAGTAGCGATGTGGGCCTTCATGCTAGGCCACCAGTATGTAGTTCTGATGTCGTGGTACATTTTATCCGACCCTGGATGTACTGAGTAGCGAGACTTGTGAGCTTCGTCCATTACAAGCTCTCGTAAACCGCCATAAAGTGGGACCCAAATACGCCCTGTTACATAGTAGGCGCCGTCTTCCTTTTGTTCCATGCGTTGCCTTGAGCCGCGTAAGGCTTCAGCCTTGACGTTTTCGTGTTTTAATGCTTCTATCTGAGCAGTTCGTATATGTGCAGGAAGACTGGACTAAATAGTGAGCTGCAAAGCTCGTACGCGTCTAGGTAGAGTGTCTTTTCGACTGAGAGCGTCAGCCACAACATTGGCCTTGCCTGGATGGTACTTGATGGCGCATTCGTAATCGTTCAGAAGTTCGACCCATCTTCGTTGACACATGTTCAAATCCTTTTGCTTAAGGATATGCTCGAGACTCCTGTGATCGGTGTAAATTGTGCACCTGGTACCGTACAGGTAGTGTCGCCATATCTTAAGTGCAAAAACAACAGCCCCCAGCTCTAGATCGTGCGTCGTGTAGTTCCGTTCATGAACTTTGAGTTGACGAGAAGCATAGGCAATAACTTTATCCCGCTGCATCAATACACAACCAATCCCTGTATCGATGCGTCGCAATAGACCACAAAATCATCCGTGCCCTCTGGCAATGAGAGAATAGGTGCGCTGCAAAGCCTATCCTTTAAGTACTGGAAAGCCGTTTCTTGTGTATTACCCCAACGATAGGTAACACCTTTCTGTGTCAACATAGTAAGCGGCTGTGCGATATTGGAGAAGTCTTTAATAAATCGTCTGTAGTACCCTGCCAAACCCAAGAATTGGCGTATTTCCGTCGGTGTACGCGGCGCAGGCCAGTTCCTGATCGAATCTACTTTGGATGGATCGACATGAATCCCATCCCTGTTCACCACATGGCCTAGAAAGTGGACTTCATGAAGCCAGAAGTCGCATTTAGAAAACTTGGCGTACAGTTGCTCCTTTCGAAGAAGTTCCAAGATAAGACGTAAGTGCTGCTCGTGTTCCTCCTGACTCTTGGAGTAGATCAGAATGTCGTCGATGAAGACAATGACGAACTTGTCAAGATAGGGTTTGCACACCCTGTTCATAAGATCCATAAAAACGGCGGGCGCGTTCGTAAGCCCAAATGGCATGACAAGGAACTCGTAATGACCGTAGCGAGTTCTGAATGCTGTCTTGGAGACGTCCTCATCCCGGACTCTCAGCTGATGATAACCTGACCTCAAGTCTATCTTGGAGTAATAACACGACCCTTGTAACTGGTCGAATAGGTCGTCTATACGTGGAAGAGGATAACGGTTCTTCACCGTCACTTTGTTGAGTTCACGGTAGTCGATGCACATTCTGAACGTACCGTCTTTCTTCTTCACAAATAACACTGGAGCTCCCCAAGGCGAAGAGCTTGGACGAATAAAGCCCTTTTCCAAGAGCTCTTGTAGTTGTTTAGACAGTTCTTCCAGTTCAGTTGGAGCTAATCGATAAGGTGCTCGAGCTATAGGTGCTGCCCCCGGAGCGAGCTCGATTTGAAATTCGACTTGGCGGTGAGGCGGTAAACCGGGTAAATCTTCAGGAAACACCTGAGGAAAGTCACGTACAACTGGAATATCCTCCAGCTTCTTTTCCTTTGCTGATGCGTCAGTGACAAGTGCCAGAATGGCCGTGTGACCCTTTCGTAAACATTTCTGCGCCTTCAAGAAAGAAATGATGCCAACCACGGCACCACTCTTGTCGCCTTGAACTTCGAGAGGTTCTTGACTAGAACGAGGAATGCGAATGACCTTTTCCTTGCATAAAATCTCTGCGTGATGCTGGGATAACCAATCCATGCCGATGACGATGTCGAAACTACCCAGAACTATTGGAATAAGATCAATCGAGAAGGCCTGACCCGCTAGAACGATGTTACAACCCTTGACTACATGCGTGGCTTCTACACTCTTACCATTTGCTAACTCTACGACATGTTTGGTGTTTAGGGGTGTTGGTGTACGTTTTAACAATTTACTCATTTTCAAGGACATATAACTTGTGTCAGCACCCGAATCAAATAAGACAGTAACATAAATATCGTCGAGAAGAAACTTACCCATAACCACATTGGGATCATTCATTTCGTTGCCTCGACCCAGCACAAAAGCACGACCCCGAGCCTCGTTGCCATTGTTGTTGTTGTTTCCCCCGTTGCCCTGGTTATTGTTGTTGTTACGATTCTGGTTCTGGTTCAATTGAGGGCAATCACGTTTGTAGTGGCCTTCAGCCCCACACTGGAAACATCCCCGGTTTCCACGCTGTGGCTGCTGGTACTGGTTCTGTGGAGCTAGCGGTGGGAGTTGCTGGTTCTGATTTGCTGGCCGTGAGCTTCTACAATCCTTAGCCTCATGAACCATCTTGAGGCATCTTTGACAACGTTCCCTGCGACATCTTCCGCTGTGGTGTCTATTGCACTTATTACACAGTGGGTGAATTCCCCGATATCCACCCTGCCCCTGACTGCCAGATGATTGCTGACTCGGATTCTGGTAGTCATTTGTCTTGCGCTGCTGAGACTGAACAGAAACTGATCCCTTGCTGGAATCCCCCTCCCATTTTCTCTTGTTATCACTGGGAGTAGCAGAAGTAGTGACAGCAGTAGTGGTAGCATTGATACGTTTTGACAGCCTGTTCTGATCCACTGCCTGATCTGTGATACGGTGAGCAAGGCGCTGAATAGCCTGGATATTATCAAGATTAGCCGATGTCACATGGCTCTGGATCTCTGGCGCTAACCCCTTGAGATACAACTCAATGCGCTTGACTGGAGGGTCCACCATAGTTGGACATAGCACTGCCAGTTCGTTCGATCTCTTAGTATAAGCTTCAATCTCTGACCCCACCATTTTCAAATGATAAAGTTCATCTTCCAGCTTGTGGATGTCTTCTCGGGTGCAGTATTCCCTCTTTATCAGCTCCTTGAAATCATTCCAAGGGGTGGCATTAGCAGCTGCCAACCCTAGGATCTGTACTTGCGCGTTCCACCATGTTAACGCGATTCCTTCCAAAGTACCAGTGGCGTACTTGACCCTGCGTGCCTCAGGGCATTCACACATCTCGAACACAGATTCTAGCTTCTCAAACCAATGGAGGAGTCCCACCGCCCCCTCGGTGCCACTGAATGAGCTTGGACGACAGTCCATGAAGTTCTTGAAAGTGCAGACGGGCTGCTGAGCGTGTTGACCTATTGTGTACGAATAGGACAAGTTAAATACAAGAGTTAATGTAGGATCTAAAGATCCTAGTGTGAGTCTATACTGCAGGGTATACTACCTGCTTGAGCAGCTGCAAGTGCCGCAGCAACTTGTTCATTAACGAAAGCCGTCAACTGGGCTTGTGTCATGTTAATTCGTCCGGCCATTGATCTTCACATCAAAGGCAACATAAGTGAGAAAGGTTCGCGAATAGTGCGATGACAGAAGAATGTAAGCACGTAGGTGTTCTCAAGCAATAACAAGTAGTGAGCAAAGTAATGTAAGCATACTACGAGCAAAGTTCTATGCAATTCTAGCATGTAGGCAATAAACATAAACCTTATTACCTAGGATGTTGAGTCTTGCACGTGGAGCGAAGCGTCGTTGTGGATCGTTGAGAGCACTATTCTGGTTATAGTCTGGTTTTAATAAAAACGTTTTCCCATATTAAAACCAAGTTCTCTATAACCAATGGCTCTGATACCAATCTGTCACACCCCCAAAATCCACGCGCGGAGTACCACCGCTAGGAGGCGTGACATGACCAGGATCAAGCCACCAATCATATTGAACAATATAAATAATTAAAGAAATTCATAAACCCAATTCAATACAATTGATGTTCCAACAAAACATAGTTTAAGTAGCGGAAACATGTAAGTAACCCAACATAGTTAATAGTTTTAAATGTCATAACAGTTCAACATAGTAATCACGATCCTTGTCCACAACGACCGCGCCTCCAGTGCAAGCTCCATAAGTACCTAAGGTTCTGCAAGGCATGCAGCAACGAGTCAACAACTAGTTGAGCGAGTTCACAGTTAACAGTTCAGTAATAGTATAGTGTGAGTAGTAGTATGTTCGTTCGTTATGTCATGTATCGTATTAGTTTCCATCGCGGCCTCCCAGGCAGGTATGCGAAGATATTAGGGGATGTTCATCCCGAGTATTCTAGACTAGGTTTATCTGTATCGCGGCCTACCAGGCAGGTGTGCGAAGACTAGTAAATTTCAGTTCGCGGACTTCCAAAGGCAGGTGTGCAAAGTCAGTCATAATATCGCGGCCAACCCTTGGCAGGTGTGTGAAGATCAGTTCAATAAATGTTACTAGTCTAGTCGTAGTTCTATCAGCGGAGTATGTACAATAGTTCATCAAATCCCATTCCCACCCGGGAACCCCATGCCTTGGCTGTGTGAACTCACCTTGGTTTGCTCGGTATGTTATTCTACGTGCTTGTAAACAATCAATCGATCAGTCAAGGCCTATGGTATGCATTTACACATAGTCAGTCCATGTCGGTCAAGTTTCACATACAATCCAGGTCATAAAGTGCTTGATAGTTAATATCATGTATTGTAATAGCAGTTGATTGGATTCACGTCATTCATACTTCACGTCGGACCAAAGGTAAAGGCTCACAAAAAAACTCGGACCCTTTCAAATGTTTTAAAGATTGGACATGAGGCTCACAAAACTCGGACCATAAGTCCATTGCCAAACTCGGACCACACATGATCAAGAAACTCGGACCATTACAAATTACAAAGGTCGGACCATGTATTTAAAGCATGAAACTCGGATATATGAACCTCCATAAACTCGGACCTCTCTAAGATAATAAAAGTCGGACCTTGGTTATTTGATTATAAAACTCGGACTACTGTGATGTATGTTTACATAAACATCGGACAACATTGCATACAAAAGTCGGACTAAGTTGCTTGTTATAAAGATCGGACAAGTTACTTGAATAAAATTCGGACAATCAATGTTTACATAAACATCATAACATTCTCGGACTTCATGCTATACACAAAACTCAGACAACGAGCACATTTTAAAAGTCGGACTATTATCAATAACAAAACTCTGACTAACATTAATACGTGAATTCCAAATCTTTGCACAGAGTCGAGAGATCATAACAGTTACGTTTCTACAACATTCATGCGATCAAAAACCCTAATCAATCTTACATATTGCAAAAATCATAAGCAGGCAATCGATGATTACAACAATCATTATGTGAACAATCTTATCGGCTTAGAACTAATCATTCATCATAACACAATAGTCAGGAATCAATTCAGTAAATTCAGATTCATCATATGAAGAACTAGGGTTTACAAGCATCAATCAATCAACAATTAATCACAAACAATGATTAAATAATTACCTTGATTCGATTCTAGATGGATTGGTAATCAAACTTGATGCAAAAGAACTTGTGAATCTAAGAATGATGAGAAGATGGTTGTAGAGAGGATTAGAGAGTACAGTGTTTTGGTTTTTGTGAAAGTGATTAGTGAAAAAGGGATTAGGGTTAACAATGATTAGAGTTTCACTAATTATTCTATGCATCCCTAAGTATCATAATTTACAATAGCACACCATCTCAAAATAGTTCACAGTTTCACCACCACATTCATACATTTGACAAAACTTTCATAATTTACACATATACTTAACTGAATCAGAAACGTTACAGTTTCACAGCAACTAATTGTGCAAGCAAACAAATAAACAATCAATAAACGTGCAATAAATGCGTAATAGAAATCTTGGAAATTCGAGTTGTCACAATGTCCTCCGTATGGACCTTCATGACAATGACGGAGAATTCTTCGTGCTTCATTACCATGGACGCACCTTCGGATGAGCTGGTCGGCACACATTTTGAAAAGATAAGGATCTTCCCAAAAGTAATGCCTTACATCAGCAAAGAATTTCTTTCTTTGGTGATGCGGCCATCCTTTGGTGACTATACCGCTGGCTAGATAATTAGCATAGTCGGCATACTATGGTTCTTGTCTACTCTCCATCATCTCCAAGGACTCTGTGGGAAATTTTTCGTTGATTTGTTCGTCCCTGGTTGCCTCCAAAGCTGGGTCTTCTAGGCGTGAAAGATGATCTGCAGTAGAGTTCTCTGCTCCTCTTTTGTCCTTGATTTCGATGTCGAACTCTTGGAGGAGTAGAATCCATCTGATCAAACGGGGTTTTGCGTCTTGTTTCTTGAAGAGGTATCTGATAGCTGCATGGTCTGTATAGACTACAGTTTTAGAAAGAACAAGGTAAGAACGGAATTTATCAAAAGCAAATACCACAGCTAGTAATTCTTTTTCTGTAGTTGTGTAATTTTCTTGTGCATCGTTAAGCGTTTTACTAGCGTAATAAATTGGGTGGAAATGCTTTTCTTTTCTTTGCCCCAAGACTGCTCCAACGGCAAAGTCACTTGCATCACACATGATTTCAAAAGGGAATTTCCAATCGGGTGCTATCATGATAGGTGCATTGACTAGCATTTCCTTAAGGGTTAGAAATGCTTGATTGCATTCCTTGTCAAAGATGAAAGGTGCATCTTTTTCAAGTAATTTTGTTAGAGGTCTTGAAATTTTTGAAAAGTCTTTGATAAACCTTCTATAAAATCCGGCATGCCCTAAGAAACTTCTGATTGCTCTAACGGAGGATGGTGGAGGTAATCGAGAAATAGTTTCTATTTTTGCTCGATCAACTTCCATACCTTCGCTTGAGATTTTGTGACCGAGTACTATTCCCTCCGTTACCATGAAATGGCATTTTTCCCAGTTAAGGGCGAGATTAGTCTCCTCACATCGGGATAGCATTCGTTCGAGGTTATCGAGGCATTGGTCATATGAGTCTCCAAAGATAGAAAAGTCGTCCATGAAGACTTCCATTGTCTTTTCTATCATATCATGGAAAATGGCTACCATACAACGTTGGAATGTTGCAGGTGCATTACATAGACCGAATGGCATGCGTCGATAGGCGAAGGTTCCGTAGGGGCATGTGAAAGTTGTTTTCTCTTGGTCTTCTGGTGCTATTGGTATTTGAAAATAACCTGAAAAACCATCCAAGAAACAATAGAATTTATGACCGGATAGTCGTTCTAACATTTGATCAATGAAGGGCAAAGGAAAGTGGTCTTTCCTTGTTGCTTCATTTAATCGCCTATAGTCTATACAAACTCTCCATCCTGTGACGGTTCTTGTCGGTATTAATTCATTTTTCTCGTTAGTTATTACCGTCATACCTCCTTTCTTTGGGACTACTTGGACGGGACTTACCCATGGACTATCGGAGATAGGATAGATTAGTCCGGCGTCAAGTAGCTTGATGACTTCATTTTTAACCACTTCTTGTACATTGGGATTTACTCTTCGTTGTGGTTGAATTACTGTTTTGTAATCATCATTCATTAAAATTTTGTGCGTGCACATAGAAGGACTTATTCCCTTAATATCTACAAGCTTCCAAGCGATCGCGTTTTTGTGTTTTTTAAGAAGACTGACTAATTTCTCTTTTTCTATGCTACTTAATTTAGAAGAAATAATTACAGGTAAACTACCATCTTTGTCTAGAAAAGCATATTCTAAACCTTTAGGAAGTTCTTTGAGCTCAATGGGTGGGTCTTTAGAAGACACCTTATTTTGTGGCTCATTTAGATCAAGAACCTCAAAGGTTTGTTCTATGGCGATCTCTTCTTCAACAAAGTGGTCATCCTCTTCAATCGTATCGGGTGGTTCATCTTCATCTTCAATTAGGGGGTCATTATTGCCAAAAGGATATTTCATTGAACGCTCAAGATCTATGTTCCTTTTGAATGCCCCTAACTGAAGTGGTAGATTGTTGAATTTCCGGTTTTTCAAAGCTTTATGAGTTTGTACAAAAGGTTTTCCCAAGACTAGAGGAGCGTCATCAAGGATGACAAAGTCGGTTGGGATTACCATTTGATTTGTTTGAACCAAAACATCCTCAACTACACCGATTGATTTTATTACTTTCCGATCGGATAGAAAAATGGGTATTTGAAGTGGAGAAAAATCACTAATACTTAATTTTTCAAAAATGTAGTTAGGCATTATGTTAACACAAAGATCTTTATCAATGGTGATATTACTAATAAATGAATTTTGAAAGAAACACGGAACCGATGTAATGTTAATTTCAAAAGGATCTTCTTTTATTAGCGAGGTTTGATCATTAGTTAACTTAACACTTACCATTTCTTTGATTTTAGCACTAGTGTTTAACTCTTTTAAAAACTTTGCATGAGGGGTTACTAAACAATGATTTTCGAAAGTAGGTGACAAGAGATCAATTTCTTCAAAATTAGACTCTTCTTGTAATTTAACATTACCGCCCTCACCTTTTTCGTTGTTTAACTCATGTGTCGGTTTTTCACTTTCTTGTTCTTCCATTTTTACATTTTCAACTATCTCTACGTTATTTTTACAATTTAATTCTTCTCTTGCGCGGGATTCCTCTTCCCTTGCGCGAGATTCTTTTGTGCAACGTTCGATAGTTTTAATGTGTTCTAATATCCTATTGGTTACTTCGGTGAGAGAAAAAGAATTGGGATCCTCAAAGCTTGAATCCGGTTGTTCGATCCTTGGCTCCTCATAATACTCATATGAAGTAGATGGTTCACACCATTGTTCTTCATTGTAAGTATATGACGGATAAGGATTGAAACTTTGTTCTTCATAGTACCCATATGAGGTGGGTTGTTCACGCCATGGTTCCTCATAATAAGTGTATGAAGGTGGTGGCTCATATCTTGAATCTTCAAAGTATGAGTATGAAGGTTCATACCTTGGTTCATCAAAATATGAGTATGAAGGAGGAGGTTCATACCTTTGGTCTTCATAGGATGTGTATGAAGTTGATGGTTCGTACCTGGGCTCCTCATAATGGTCGTATGAATTGGATGGTTGATATGAGTTACTATATTGAACCGAGTGTGTGTTACGACAATTAGTGCAATAATTACCCCTATAATCATCCTCATCATAGGTGTAGTTGTAACCTCCTGAATATTGATCCATAAGAATCACTCAACAGACCACAACTGAGTCTCGGGACCAGAAAACAAAACAAAGATGGAAACAGAAGCTGGACACGGCCCCGTGTTGGGTGAACACGGCCCCATGGTCAGGGTCTGTATCTAGGCGTTTTAATTAAAGTTACTGGTCACGTTGAGCACGGGGGGGTGTTCAGTGAGCACGACCCCGTGTTCAGACTCTGTATCTGGGTATCTAACTAAAAATATGCAGCACAGGGGCGTGTTCAGTGAGCACGGCCCCGTGTTCAGGCTACTGTAAATGCAAACTAAACTAAACTGCAGAAAAAATGTGTGCGCGTTTTAAAAAAGGGTTTTTGAAAAACTGATTAGGCCGTCGATTTTAAGCTTTCTTAAAATCCTTGTGTCCCCGGCAGCGGCGCCAAAAACTTGATGTGCGTGAAGTGTGTTATATTTTAGATGTATATTTAAGCCCTTTTTACACTTTTAGCCAAGTTTTAAATTTATAAAACACGATATTTACTAACACTAAACACACATATGGGCAAGTGCACCCATCATGGACGTAGTATAGTGTTGGTAAGATACCGAGGTCGTCCAAGGACACAAGAGCTTTTAGTACCGGTTTATCCTCAACGTCTAATCAAATAAAAAAGAAGTTATAAAAGATTTTTAAACTAAGAAAATAAAAACTAACTAAATGCTGAAAACTAAAATAAAATAAAAACAGATAGACAAGATGAATCACTTGGATCCGACTCGTGTATTAGTATAACCTTTGATTATTTTCGCACTTTTGCACTTGTTTAAGAGATTATCTTAGTTATTGTAGTAGGCCCCTCTTTTGAAGGCGACGTTACCCTCAACCCAGTAGTTTGAGTCAGCAAGGATACAATCCTAAAGGGTTGGATTATTGGAAGATAATGAATTAAGTTATTAATGCAAATTATGGTAGGCCCCGCTTTTGGCGGTGACGTTACCCTCGGCTAAGTAGTCTGAGTCAGCAGGGATACAGTCCTAAATAGCCGGGTTATAGTATTAATAGTAGTTAACTTATGAGGGGGTCAAAGAGTTTTGATCCCCGCCATCCAATACCTATGGGCATTGAAGGAGATCCTACTAAATTTGACTCAGGTCCCTTGCAGGACCTCTAAACGCTGAACAAGGGCAAGACCCTTACCAAACCGTTCCCTTAACCCCCGACCAGGTAGCCAACATACCTCCATATAGACCGTGGAGATATGAATGGTGAAAATCTTTTATTTTATATAGACAGTAAAATAATGCCAAGACACCACGGACAAACGATAAGGAAAGATCACCTTCAACATAAGCAACTAGTTATTAAAGTCATTAATACAAAACCAAATAAAAGTGCAAAAGATTAAAAATAAAAAGTATTATACTAAACACTTGACTTCACCAAGTGATGTAAGAGACTTAGGCAAACATGGCCTTGATTGTCAAGAACTCTTACGATCAATCTTGGATCCCGAGACGACTCACACACTCTATGATGGACAATGGATGATGGTGGTGGATGATGGTGGTGGATGATGGTGGGTGGTGGATGAAGTGTGAGAGAGGTGGTGTGCCAAGGGATGAGTTGAAACGAAACCAAGCACTCCTATTTATAGGCTGAACAGAAGGCTGGGCACGACCCCGTGTCCGCTGGACACGCCCCCTGCCTGTCTGACACTATCTCTCTTCATTAATTGTAATTCGCAATTACAATTAATGCGCCTGCTGTACTTTCGCCACGCCCCCGTGCTCACTGGACACGGCCCCGTGGTGGGCAATCGAGGAGGGTAGATTGAGCCCTCACTCAACATCATCGTGAGTGTTATGATTTATGAAAATAGATTTGTAATAGCGATAGGATATGCGTAACTATTCGATTATGCTTCGATTTAGCGATATATCTGATATAGTTACATTATGATCCGAATCTCTAGTGCTAGGCATAACGAGTGTATCGAGTAGTAACAACGCACGAAGGTGCGGGTTGTTACACAACCTCCTCTCAGTCAGCCGTTTGAGTAAAGAATTGCAATGTGCTGTAACATTTTTTCCTGATTTCTTTGTCATACAGGGATTACATACGAGGAACTTGATTGGAGCGGGTGAATGCCGAGGGGGATTGTATTACATGAAGATGACCGAGGGAAACATAAGAGCTATGATGACAACAGTGGATACGTGGCACAAGAGGTTGGGTCATGCTTCAAAAGGAAAACTGTCGAATATAGATTTTCTAAAAGGCAATTCTACTAAACTTAATAAGGTTTTTTGTGATTCTTGTACCAAGGCGAAACATGCTCGAACACCATTTCCTTCCAGTTTATTAAAACCGGTGATTGTTTTGAACTTATCCATTGTGATATTTGGGTGGTTATAGGACACCATCGTACACACGGGCAAAATTTTTTCTCACCATAGTCGATGACTTTAGTAGATCGGTATGGGTTTTTCTATTAAAGCATAAAAGTGATGCTAGTGAATGTTTGATAAATTTTCGAAAAATGATTGAAGTCCAGTTTGGAAAACCCATAAAAAGAGTTAGATGTGATAATGGTGGAGAATTCACCTCCAACCACATGATTGATTTTGATAACAAAAATGGGATTCTGTTGGAAACCACTTGCCCACATACCCCCAACACAATGGGGTTGTCGAACGAAAACATAGACACCTCCTTGAAATGGCGCGGGCTCTAAGGTTTGAGGCAAACGTTCCAAAGAGGTTTTGGGGAGAATGTATTTTAACCGCTGCGTACTTGATAAATCGTCTTCCCTCTAAGGTTATTAATAACAAGACACCTTATGAATTGATTTGGAACCAAAAGCTCAAATACGATCACCTACGGTTTTTGGTTGTCTAGCGTACCATATAAATCATAACACAAAGGGGGATAAGTTTGAAGCAAGGGGGAGACCTGGGGTATTTCTGGGTTATCCATTTGGAACCAAAGGGTACAAGATCTATGACATTGAAGGCAAGAAAATTATCATCAGCAGAGATGTTCTATTTTGTGAAAAATATTTTCCATTTAAGACAATGGAGGTGGGCAATGATGGCGATGAGCCCATCAAGATCTTAAATGGGCCGAAATATGAGACTCACACTCAAGCCCATGTGGTTGAAGATGAACAAGAAAATTCTTTTGATGAAAGTCAACAACAGGAACAAGAACCTGTTGTTACTTTGGGTTCGGACCAACAGGGCACTGATGCTAGCGAGCCCAACATTATCAATGCTCCAATACCGCCTCCTGTCACTGAACCTCGGGTCAAAAGAAGCCGAAACCCACCAGCTCATTTTAATGACTACATTGTAAAGCTTCCCCCCCTCGGTTGACCATTCACAATCCGCCTCCGAACAAGCTGCCTCTACGGTACATCCACTCTCTTTTTTTGTTTCGTATGACAAATTTTCAAATTCTCATAAAGCCTTTTTAACCGCTATTGATTCTAATGATGAACCGAGATGTTTTGAGCAAGCTGCCCTGGATAAGCGATGGAGGGAAGCTATGCAATAAGAAATCAAAGCCCTTGAGAAAAATGGAACATGGACTTTGGAAGTATTACCCGAAGGAAAGCGAGCCATTGACTCAAAATGGGTTTACAAGACGAAATACAAATCCAACGGGGAGATTGAAAGATTCAAGGCAAGGCTCGTGGCAAAAGGTTTCACTCAAATGGAAGGGGTGGATTACCATGAAAATTTTGCTCCAGTGGCCAAACTTGTCACTGTCCGAACCTTATTAGCCATAGCTGTCAAAAAGAATTGGCGTATTCATCAATTGGATGTGAATAACGCCTTTCTCCATGGAGACTTGGAGGAGGAAGTTTACATGAAAATTCCGAAGGGTTTCTAAAGAAAATGAGACGAGAGTATGTCGTCTTCGAAAGTCGCTTTATGGCTTGAAACAGGCTTCCAGGAATTGATATCACAAGTTTACAAAGTTTCTCCTCAACCTACATTTCTGCCAATCCAAGGCAGATCATTCTTTGTTTACTTTCCAGCATAAAGAAGTTTACACTACAATTCTCATTTATGTGGATGATGTCATCATCGTAGGTAACAACCTTGAGCACATTCAACAAACAAAGAAGAAACTTGATGAGGAATTTAGTATCAAGGATCTTGGTTCCTTGAAGTACTTTCTTGGCATTGAAGTGGCAAAAACCTTGGATGGTTTGGTTCTCAGTCAAAGGAAATATACTTTGGACATCCTGAAGGATTGTGGTATGTTGGGTTGTCGTCCTAGTACTTTTCCATTTGATCAAGGAACCAAACTTGACAAAGGAGAAAATGAAGCACAGGTAGATGCCACACAATATCGGCGATTAGTAGGTCGGTTACTCTACTTGCAAGCAACCAGACCCGACATTACCTACTCGGTTAATGTCTTGAGCCAATTTGTTGCAGACCCACGCCGTAACCACTTAGAAGCTGCAAATAGGGTTTTAAGATATCTAAAAGGAACGCCAGGCCAGGGCATTCTACTCCTGAGAGAAGGACCGTTGAATTTGACTGCTTATTGTGACTCCGACTGGCTTGGGTGTCCATACACGAGGCGATCTAGAACTGGCTATTTACTACTCTTAGGCGGGGTCCCTATTTATTGGAAGACAAAGAAACAATCCGTTATGTCTCGTTCTTCAGCGAAAGCGGAGTACAGGGCTATGGCTTCTACGGTTAGTGAGATTCTTTGGGTTAGATGGTTACTCAAGGATCTCCAAGTCCATATTACTGGTCCGACATCTTTATTTTGTGACAATCAGGCAGCTCGACACATTGCAAACAACCCGGTCTTTCACGAACGTACCAAGCATGTTGAAATGGATTGTTTTTTTGTTCGGGAACGTGTCGACTCAAAGGAAATCATCCCTATGCCAATTGATAGCAAACTTCAAATTGCAGACTTACTTACAAAGGGTCTTGGAACTCAACAACTTCACTCGTTACTTAGCAAGATGGGCATTAAAGATCTACATACTCCATCTTGAGGGGGAGTATTAGATATTGCATTCAAACTAATCTCCTATTTATTTGTCTATCATTGATCCGGTTTCCGTATTACTGTGATCCGGTTTCCTTATTTTAGTTTTGATAGTCTCTATTTATTCTTGGCTTTGCTTGTAATCGTTCATAAAAAAAATGTTTGTTAATCTTTACAAAGATTAAATCTCCTTACCTTTTTTATATATTAATGTTGCAACTTTGAGGTTCTTCTTTTAACACTACATTGATAATAGAGAATCAATAGAATTGTGATTAAACCTTGTCTAACAACTTATTGTCAATTATGTTGTATATGATTACATAACATGCCTTATTTTCAACAACAATTTATGTTGTAGGTACATTCTCTCTGTTTTCTAGGTTAACAACGTTCAAATATGTAACACCCCAAATTTTGTACTAATAAAAGAGTTTATTAAGGAAATGAAGTTATCTAATGAAATGGGTCCTTAATGTTAATGGACCTAAGGCCAAGGGTGATTAAGTTTTGAAAAGTCCACAATTAGTGGGGTATATAAGGGTTTAAAATACCCTAATAACCCATTTCCCATCTCCTCGTTCTTCATTAGAAAAAGAAAGTGGGGTTGAGAAAATTGAAAAGGGGAGATTCAAGCCAAGAAATCAAGGATTTGAAGATTGGATCTAGATAGCAATTGATTAGAGATCATCACAACAATGTTTTAGTTAAAATCCAGATAAAAATCGACCTTGAAATCTCTATTTGTTTATAATGGGGTTTTTGGTAAAATTAAGGTACCAAACTTCATATTTTACATGTTTATGAGGGTAAAACCCATGGATCATTCTTCATGAAACATAAACAAACGTTTAGGGCGTAAAAAGTTATGATTTTGGGTAAAAAAGAATTGAACATGATGAATCATCAAGTAGTGACAATGTAACTTTCATTCGATGATACTCCAGCGACAATCTGGGTATGATGGGGAAAACGAAACTAATCCCGAGGTTTGCCAGTGATTGGTGACTCATGGCACCAACGACACTTAGGAATGTCGCCATGAGTGGCAATGACAGTCATCGCGACACTCCCATTGACAGTTATGACAAGCCCTAACGCAAGTTTGGCAACAGTGCTAGTGACA